>NC_133817.1:7686515-7861515 GCF_043250625.1 Sebastes fasciatus | reverse complement strand
AGCTGGAGATAATTGGTGGACAAGTGGAGTTCGACCGGAGAGAGGCGGCATTTAAATGTGTTTTGCCATTAAAGAAACAATCTCATAGGAATCCTTGTCTGTTCCTGAGAACTGTGTGTGTGTGTTAGCATGCTAACAACACGATCTATAAAAGTAACCTTTTAAAGTGTTTGTGTTTATGATCCTTCAACTGTGTTATTATCCCATCAGACACCAACATCTGACCCCAACCCTGACATCTAATTCTGCAGTGATTCTCTTTGTTTCCGCTGAAAAAAACATGACTGAGTTAATGTAATTCCACCATAAACCAAATGGCCTCATTTGTATTTCACCCTTAACTTGAACCAATCACATTTTCATTTCCTTTCAGCAAACCAATCAGTTCTGCTGCCTGAGCCTCAGTCATGTGTATAATGAGCTGTCAGCCAATCACAGCCGGCCTGGGGCCAGACACTGGCAAGTGATGGAGGAAGTATTCACATCCTTTACTTAAGTAAAAGTACTAATACCACACTGTAAGAATACTCTGTGACAAGTAAAAGTCAATGTAATGAAAAGTCTAATCAGGAAAATGTTATACCTACGAAGAATAATGCACTGTAATTGGTGAATATCCCACAAAATCAAATCAAATGTAAGTCACGTAATCTTGAACCAAGAAGTATGGCGACAGCTAATAAACAATATGCTGACGGCCAAAAACCAAGACAGTAACGACCAAAAAAACACGATGGCGACGGACAAAAAAACAGTATGCTGAAGGAAAAATCAAATCAAATGTATCACGTAATTGTGAACCAGGAAGTATAAAGAGCAACAAACGCAGCGTAGGAAAGAGGTCGGGATGGATAGGTGGGTCAAAAACACACCAGACTTTCTCCCAGGAGACCGCTGTGCATGTCCCGTGTGAAACAAGAAGTCAATGTTGATTTATTTGTCACGTTACATCAAAAAACTGTATAAATGCCATGATAATACGCAAGGCATTTGACGTGCGATAAGTATGCCTTTCTTGACTTCCCCGTGTTTATTGTACGCCATGTATCCGACACTGACTGCAATATAAACGCATCTGCGTTTAAATGCTACGGTAAGAACTAGTGACGTAGTATAAAAAGAGAGAAAGTCACAAAAAAACAAGATGGTGACGGCCAAAAAACGGTTTTGGATATAGCCTGAGTCCTCTCTCTGTATAAACACACTGAAGAAATGATGATTAGATCAAATTAAGAACATCTGCGTTCAGACAAACACACATGCTGATTGTCCTCGTCCGGCCTTTTGCTGGGTGTTTGTTTTCTCCATCTGCAGCAGCTGTTTCTCTGTCTTCAGGCCACTAAAATATGTTTCTTTCTCTCTTTTCCATTCTTCCATCTTTCCTCATTCTCTCTGAATGTCCCTCTCTTTCTGGTTTGAATTTGTTTCCTCAGGTTTTCCTTCACGCCTCCACACATGCACATGAACAGCGAGCAGTCTGCCAGACTGTGATTAGAGAAGAGGGATAAAAAAAGAGAGGAAAAGACTCTCCAATGCTTTGAGCAACAAACACAGCTGATAGACTCTATGGATGTGTGTGTTGCAGTTATTCAAACAGCAACAGCTACATTTAAATAATTCACTTCAGTTGTTTTCCTTATTTACAGACGGACAGAAAGACAGACAGGTGTGTCGGGTTTTCTTAGCCGGAGGGAAAAACCCTCCTCTTCTTCTTCTGCTCTCTCTCTCTTCCTTTCTTCTCCAGTTTATTTCCTTGGGCGAAAAAAGCGCCTCTTCTTTGCTCAAGTTTCTAAGTGCAGAGTGTAAAAATATGAATCAAGCCAAAGGAATTGCATTCATGCCAACCTCGTTTATTTAAAACCGGGCCGCCTGATTGGCTCTAAGGGAGCCATTTTGGATCCTTTACACAGTCATCATGTGTTCCTGCCGCCAGCCTCACAAACACCGGATCTAATGGTGCGTTCATGCACTCTTCATTAACTCGCAAAGTCTGAGTTTTTCCAGATTACCAGCAGGCAATTTTCTTTTCCTAGAAGAGCCAATGAAGTGGTGAATCCCAGAGGTAACAAGAGACGTTATTACACAACGACACATTTGCAAGCAAAAAGTGAAGCATGTTAATAGTAAATATGTCCATAAAACACCACTTTCTATGGGATAATGTGTGTATATGACTGGTAGTACATTTACTTAAGTACAATTTTCAGGTACTTATACTTTACGTGAGTATTTCCATTTGATGCTAATTTATACTTCTACTCCACTATATTTATTTGATGACTTTAGTTTGTGTAGATTAGTTTGTTTAGATTGTGTTCAAATGACAACATTACAATGCAACATAACAACGCAACGTAACAATGTAACGCTACAACGTAATGCAACAACTTAATGTAACAACGTAATGCAACAATGCAATGTAACAACGTAATGTAACGTAACAACGTAAGGCAACAACGTAAGGCAACAACGTAAAGCAACAATGTAATGTAACGCAACACTCTAACAACGTAACGTAACAATGTAACGTAACATAACAATGTTATGTAACAACGTAACATAACGTAATGCTACAATGTAACGCAACAATGTAACATAACGTAATGCAACAATGTAACGCAACAACGCAACACAACAACGCAACAACTAACGCAACAAAGTAACGCAACAACATAACGCAACAACATAACGCAACAACGTAACGCAACAACGTAACGCAACAACAACTTTACTGCAATATTTCTATTTTATGATACTTTATACTTCTACTCTACTACATTTATTTGATGACTTTAGTTACTTTGCCGACTTAGATTATTAATACAACATATAAAGCAACACATAGAATGTGAGAGTAGAGAGTTTAGGCTCTGCTTCAATTATTAACATCTTGCAGGGGGATTTTCATTACTACTAATACTGCTGCTAAAATTATAATTTTTGTTGCATAGCACAATTCATGCATTGAATGGTTCCTCTACAATCACAACTACATTTTGTTATGTAGACGTTAAAGCAGGAAGAACCGCAGCCACGTTGAAAAGTTTCCATTTAAATATTTTTAAAAACTTCTCCTATTGTTACTGACGACAATATAATGAAAGAAAAGATACCTGAGACGTTTGTTTTATATAATTATGTCTCTTGTCACAGCAGCCTGAAAACTGTGTCTGACCAATTTTTACCTTCGATCGTCTGACCCAGCACAACACACACACAATACACACACACACACTGTACTGCGTGGTTTTGTTGTCGTAAATCACAGCTGTGACAGATTGGTGTTGCCAAAAGGAAAATATATAGCAATTTAAACATCACATTCTTACAGGGTGAGTAATGGTGAGCGCAGGACGACTGACAGGGAAACAAGAATAGAGAGAAAGCAGAGAAATAATCACAGAGCTCAACTCACTGTCTGACAAACTGTCTGTCTGCACTCATCAGTCTGTCTGTCCGTCACAGTTTATCAGTCTCTATATTTAGTTTTATGTATTTATCGGAGTATATTTGTCAGTCACAGTCTGAAAGTTTCAACCTGAAACTAAGAGACTGCTGAAACTAACATGACGGAAATATATGGAGGATGGAACCTGCCAAAATAAAATATATATATATAAATAAATAAATGACTCAATAAATAAATAAATAAGTCATTAAATGTAGCAAAATTAATATTTAAAATAAATGTAGCCATTAATTAATTCATTGATAAAATGTGACATAAATTCATATTTCTATATTAATTTGCTTTTTTATTTATTTATTTTTTAATTAATTCCCTTATTTATTTACTCTTCAGTTTAATTTTCCCTTTTATTTATTTATGAATTCATTTTTATGAATTTAATTTTGCATTTATTATTTGTTTATTTTTGCATTTATCTTTTATTTATTTTTTATGTATTTTATATTCATTTTTAAATCTGTGTATTTATTTATGTATTTGTGCATGTATTTATTCATTTCTGCATGATTTTTCCATTGTATTTCATCCCTTATTTATTTCTCTAAACTTATTTCTTTCTTTCAAAATTAATAAAAAATAAATACATGAATATATTAAAGAGAAATTTAAACAGAAGAGTAAATAAATAATGGAATCAATACAAAGATAAATAAATAAAAAAGCAAATTAAAAAAAGAAATATCAATTTATGTAACATTTGATCAATTAGTTAATGGCTATATTTATTTTTAATATTATTTTTGCGAACCTACTGAATTTCCGAATTTACAACATGAGCCCTGTCATTTTTAGCCTATATTTGTTTACATTTTGGCCCCATTAAGAGTATGCAGAATTAGCTGGTCGCAGCTCCTGTTTACAGTGTACCCATGGATGTACTGCCAACTATCACTGGATAACCTTGATACTGAAGTAAAGTTAAAAATGTGATGACTCTCTGGCAAGTTCTGCAGTTGTAAGAAGATGACGATATCCTCGCAAAGCCACAGTGTATCTAAAGATATAAAGATACGTGGATCATGTCTGTGTGTTCACCGAGTCATGACTCAGAAAGAAAGCACCTTAATCGCCTCCCTGAGCCGAGTGTCACATCTACTGCTGCCGCTCCGACTGCTGACAAATCAGCCGCCTTACCTCAATAAATTACTTCCAGAGAACCTTTTCCTTTCACCTCACGCAGTATCTTTGCCTCACTTCAACTCTCCCGCCCCCCCTTGGGGAGACGCCTCAACCCCTGACCGGAAACCTGATATAGAAGAAGCGCCGAGCATTAGAGAAAAGAAAGCAGCTGTACACCATCTTCAGTGACGTTACTCGGAAAGACACAAGATGTCCAACAGCTGGAGCCTCCAAATGAGGTCAAGAGCAACAATAACATCACTCTGAATGTAGAGGAAACCAACACACACACAGTTCTAACCTTTAAAAAGACATCTGGGGAAACTTTATAAATGCCAGTGAAATATTTATTTTGTCATTACAGTTTATTTTCTAATCTTTAAATAATCATTACAATCTCCTGGGAGGCTTGTTTTGAAGATGAAGTGAAATACCTCCCGACACACACTCTGTTTGTGGCGTCTCTGTGAGCGATGTGACATTTTTAAATTCCTGTTACAGCGGTTCTGCACGACTGGACGCTCTAATAGAAACACACAGTTTCCTCTCTCTAATAACAAGCTCAACAATGACAAAATATTTTATTTGAATTACTTTTAAAATTGGCAGTTTCCACCTGCAGGGAGTCACCTTGTTGCAGGGAGAAAAAACACCTAAATATGCAGCCCACAAATGTGCGATTGGGGAGAAATAAGCAGTGGACTGTTTCTGTTTGAGTCTTTTTTCTATTTCTCCAATAGTAACAAGGCGTCCACATCAAATGCAGCTTTCAAAAGAGGCCCACAGAGAAGCACCATTAACCTTTAACCACACACTGCTCTGCCTGCAGGACGCTAAAACAGAAAATGTAGAGCTCCCCTCTTTCTGGTCATTTTCTAAAAGAGTGTTCTGTCGTAAAAATAATCTGGGTACATAGTGTACAACTGAAACCTCAGAAACATAGGACAACAATATGTCTGGTCGTCGCCAAAAACAAAGATGGTGACGGCTAAAAATCAAGATGGTGACGGCCAAAAACCAAGATGGCAATGGCTACAAACCAAGTTGGCGACAATTAAAAACATAGATGGCGACGGCTTAAAACTAACAATGCGACGGCCAAAAACCAAGTTGGCGATGGCTAAAAACCAAGATGGCGATGGCTAAAAGCCAAGATGGCGATGGCCAAAAACCAAGATGAGGATGGACAAAAACCAAGTTGGCGACTGCCAGAAACCAAGATGGCGATGGCTAAAAACCAAGATGGCGACGATTGAAACCTGAGATGGCGACGGCCAGAAACCAAGAAGGCGATGGCTAAAAACCAAAATGGCGATGGCTAAAAACCAAGTTGGCGACGGTCAAAAACCAAGAAGGCGACGGCCAAAAACCAAGATGGCTATGGTCAAGAACCAAGATGGCGACGGCTAAAAACCAAGTTGGCGACGGTCAAGAACCAAGATGGCGACGGCTAAAAACCAAGTTGGCGACGGTTAAAAACTGAGATGACGAAGGCCAAAAACCAAGATGGAGACGGCCAAAAACCAAGATGGCGATGGCTTATAACCAAGATGGTGACGGGCAAAATCACGAACTCAAGGCTTCAAAACAGCAGTCCACAAACTAATGGCTGGCGTCACGGTGACCACGTCGACTTCTTATATACAGTCTATGATTTCAAGGCCTGAATCAACGCTGCGCTTCAACAGGAAGCAGCTTAATGAAGAAATCCACTTGTGTCTCTTTCTATAGTTTCTTTAAGTCGTGTTTTTACAGCTCCGACTCTCCTCTTATGCTCCTTCTGTCCGTCGCAGAGAGAGAGAGGGTAATGGAGGTCACTGCCGACTGTGATCCGTCTTTTCACCGCTACACTCTTCCTCTTTTCTCATTTTTTTTTCACTCAATCACCAGCTCCGCTTGACCCTCTTCAACCCTCTTTCTTCTTCTTCTTCTTTCTTCTCTTCATTTGTGTTTCTGTGCATTTTTAATAGTGCTGGATTTCATTTTATCTCTCCATCTGCCTCTTGTTTGTTCTCCTCTTATTTATTTCTATTTTAGCCTCCTCCTCCTCCTCCTGCGGTTCGTGAGACTTAAAGAGGGCCAGTGTAGCAGAGAGACTTTTACAGACACTACATATTATACATACAGCAAGAGAGAGAAGATCAAAGCGTTACGTAAACTCAGTACAGTCAGGGAGGGAAGATAAAAGCAGGAGAAGGCAGATAGAGATGAAATAAAACGCATAATGACGGAGACAAGTCCTGCCTGAAATCTTAAGATATCAACCTGATATTAAGACAAAACTCTTGTACACATAAACAGCATTTTCTGATCACCGTCATTTGAAGGAGGTCATAGTCAGAATAAGTACCGACAAATAACTGTAAGACATGCAGAGTTTTACACTGCGTCCTATTTCCATACTAGAGAATATCCGTACTGATGCTGGCAGTGCACCATTTTTAACTGTCGCATGTTTTAGCGTAAAAATTTGCTCATGCCCAGCTGCTTAAAACATTTCCCCATGTGACCTGACGTAGGTTTCTGCATGATGATGCTGCTACATGTCCTTATCCATAGTCAGTGTGTATTACCTACAGTAGATGGCGGCCGGCGTGCTCCCAGTTTGGAGAAGCAGAGAGGATCAGAAAGTCACACAATAACACAAACTAACTAACATCGGTGTGACAGGAACCTTTAGACTCAGTTCTTGGTTTCGGGTTAGAATTAGGCTAAGGTTAGGATCAATAAGGGTCCTCACAAGCATAGCACTACAAATGTGTGTGTGTGCATCACTCTGTCACTCCAGCTGACATGAAAACAGACCACACACACACACACACACACACACACACACTGTTATCTTGTGTGTCATCTTGTTCCATTAAAGAGCTTCTTCTCTCCTTATCAGCTACAACCTACAAACACACACTCACACACACACACACACACACATACACTCAGCTATCAGTAGCTACCAGATAAAAGGAGGTTATGTTTAGCTGAAGGGAGGGAAGTCTGACTTTTTAGGGAGAGCAGGTCTTTTATTCTTTCTCTTACTCCATAAATCTCATTTTCCCCTCTCAGGCAACATTTATTACATGAAAGAGAGGTCAAATATTGCATCAAAGCATCAAAAAGACAGCGTTCATGTGCACCACGAGTCATAAAGGTATGTTTTACATGCAGAGGATCAATCATGTCTCTGTATCGGGGTTTTATATTCATCTAATAGGCTGCTAGTGTCCAAACACAAACATGCAGATCTTATTAAATAATACTGATTTCACTCACGTGACTCACATGACTCACAGAGCTGACGATACTAATGACTTACGTGACTAATGACTCACATGACTGGCGATATTATCGACTCAAGTGACTAAGAGAACTGACGTACTAATGACTCATGTTACTAACGACTCACGTTACTAACGACTCACGTGACTAATGACTCACCTGACTCACGGAACTGACGTACTAATGACTCATGTTACTAACGACTCACGTGACTCACGGAACTGACATACTAACGACTCACGTTACTCACGACTCACGTTACTCACGGAACTGATGATACTAACAACTCACATAACTCACGTGACAGACGATACCATCAGTTCACGTGACTAAAGTCTGACGTAATAAAATAAGTAAACGTTACTTTTAGTTTCACATGGTACTCGAACAGCGGTCTCCTGGTTGAAAGTCTTGTGTTTGATTGAACGTGTCTAATAAAGAGCGTGGTAGCTACTTTATTCTTTCCTTTTTCCTTCTATTCTTTATTAATAATCAACACTTTCCCCCCCATCGTAATAATCTTAGTGACAACAATATCAATCTGTTTGAAAATAAAAGCTCTTTGTCCCTCTTTTATTCACAGTGAAATGTGTGTTTGTGTTTGTTTGCCTGTTTGTTGAGTGCTGTTTGATTCATGTTTAAAACACTGCCAGAGCCATGATAGTACAGAGTCTAGTTTAATCCCACCCCAGTGTTGTTTTAATCCCATTACTGTTTGTGTCTTGACAAGTTTATTTGTTTGCAAAAAAGCAAACTGTAGCAAGCAGCAGCAGGAACAATGCTGAGTAGTTCCACGTCTGCTGCACAGCCTCCTTTTTCTTTTCTTTTTTTTTAAAGAAAAGCTTGATTTGAACTTGTTTAAGATTTAATTTGGGTTCAAATCTGGAGGTTAAGGTGATCAGTTTGACATTAGGGGATGTGGTGAACTGAACTGGGACAACAGATGGATGATGGGCTGTTAGTTTAGGAAGCATTTGATTTATGGAGCGGAGTTTTCTATGAGTGGAGCACGCATTGTAAACGTCAATATCGTAGTAGTTCACATAGCTGTTCACATTCGGCAGAAATGCTTTTAAAATAGATTTTCAATAGAGATTCAGTAGAAGTACCAGAGTTCAGCAGCAGGAGGTGACAAACTGCAGTTTCCTGTTCCCGAAATTCACTTCAGGATTCATCTGGAGGAAGAGAATCATGAGTCTGTTCAGAATATGTGTGTGTGTGTGTGTGTGTTGATAACAGTGCTCGTCTGATCGACCACAATTACATCCCAACAGAAGGAGACAGAGAGGAAGTGGGTGGAAGGAGGAGAGAACTATTGATATGGTAATATCTGCCACACACACACACACACACACACACACACACACACACACACACGCACACACACACACACACACACACACACGGGAGAATAGCAGGTTTTATTTTCTGTCTCTGAAACCTTTTATCACAATAAAAGACTGAAACCTCTCATTAGAGACAGAGGGAGGAGAGACGTAATGCGTTTAAGTGAATTCGAGCAAAATGAAATGCAGTGAAGGTGACGAAGCCCGACTGTTCATAATTATTGTTATTATCTCAGAGCCTTCGGAGCCTTTCCACGCCAATTTTCTGCATAATGAGCCCATTCTCACAGGAAGTTGTGCGTTAAAATACGCCAGGTCTTCGACACCTCAGGGTGCGAAACATTTGGTTTGAACATAAAGTGTTTTTTAATACAGTCTGGGGGCTCTAACGGATCCGATTGTCCTCAGTAACCTGCAGCTTCTGTAACTTGACGTCTGGTGTTAGCAACAGGCTAGCGGCTGTGTGTGGGTACAGTTTGGTTGCTATGGTGCACATGGTTCTGTGGATACTATATTGGGTGTCTGGTACGTAGGCGTGTTCACATGGCGCTTACGTTCTGAACTTCTGTTTTCACAGGAAGTTAGGTTTAGGCAACACAACCACTTGTGTTAGGAAGGAATCGCGTTAGTTTCACTGACTAACGACTCACGGGACTGATGATACTAATGACTCCAGTGATTAAAAACTCACGGGACTCACCAGACTGACAAGCGATTCATGTTACTAGTGACTCACGGGACTCACAGGACTGACGATACTAGCGACTCACGTGACTACTGACTCACGGAGCTAATGATACTAACAATTCACGGGACTAACGACTCACAAGACTCACAAGACTCACGTGACTAACGATACTTTCGACTTACGTGACTAACGACTCATGTGACTCACAGGACTCACGGGACTGACAATACTAACAACTCAGCTGACTAACGACTCACGTGACTGATGATACTATCGACTCGCTGGACTCACAGGATTGATGATACTAACAACTCACTTGACTAACGACTCATGTAACTCACGGAACTGACATACTAACGACTCACGTAACTAACGACTCACGTAACTCACTGAACTGATGATAATAACGACTCCTGTGATTCACAGGACTGACGATACTAACGACTCACGTGAGTAATGTCTCATGTAACTAACGAAACTGACAATACTAACGGCTAAAGGGTGCCTCTGTGCGTCGGTTTCTGATGCTGAGGGGCGCTGACCAAATGGTGGTATTTGACGAGTTGGGAGTGAGAACGGGTTGCCGATGTGTAACGGCCTTTTGAGTCTTTGTTAGCATCGTCTTGTTTTTTTTAAGAGATTTTGCAAACAATTACGTCACCTCTAGATTTCACTTTGTTTAGTCTGAACACAACTCGAAGTTTGAGAAACTCTGGTAAACATGAGTCAGCAGTTTTTTTGGCATTAATGGGCTTCCATACACACGGACTCAAGAAGTGAAGTTAGTTTCACAGTGGAACTTTCTTTAAACTGTAAACGATATTCTACACACACACACACACTTAGGACATAAATTGCTGCATACAGACTCAATTTGACACACACACACACACACACACACACACACGCACACAAAACACAATGTAGTGATGTCAGATTAATAGTGCTGAGGTGCGTTCTGTGCTGAGGTGCGTTCTGTGCCTCGGGCTGCAGATAGAACCTCAATCATCCATCACCCCTGACTGCTCATATAATTACTACACACACACACACACACACACACACACACACACACGCACCCACACACACACACACCCACACACACGTACACACACACACACATACCAACCAACGCACACACACACACGCACCCACACACACACACACACCCACACACACGTACACACACACACACACACCCACACACACGTACACACACATACCAACCAACGCACACACACACAAAGAGTCTGTCATTTTCTTGTGTTTTCTCCACTTGTCTCAAGGAAACAACCAATTTCCTCTGAACATTTCAATTTACCTCAAAAGCTCTCTCTCGCTTCCTGTCTCTGTCAGCCTCGCTCTGTCCTTCTCCCTGATTGGCCAAGAGTTACACGCTCGCTATTGATTGGTCATTGATTAATGTGTCAGAAAAACTAAGAAAAATGCCAGAAGGTAAAAATTTAAAATGCACATTTCTGTAAATCTGATGCCCTGTGTCCTCTAGTTGTTGCTACTCAAAAAGGATAAATTGATGTTTTATATTTGCTGGTTTGTTTATGACGGAGGTTAATTAGTGATCATGTGATCATTAACGGGTCTAATTAAGCAATACAAGTGGACAAGGCTTGTCGTTACCGGTGTTACACAGCGTTTGGGCACACACCGATTACATTACTTGCCCACCGCCCCGCCGTCGTTTAGCTTTTTATGTAGTTAATTTTCACGTATCAGCGCTGTGTTATAAATACGTAGTCGGACGATGGACGCTACAAACTTAAAGTGAAAGTGTCACAACAGAGAAGTGGACACGTGGAAACGTTGGTGGTTTTCTCATATGATCTTCAGACAATATCTGGAGAATCAGGTCAGGAGTTTCCTTTTCAAACGTGTAGCACACAACAGGAGATCCGTGTCAGATGCGTTTTCATATTCTGGAAATACTCAGTTTGGTTTAGACGAAGGGTGGCGCCTGGATAGTGGCAGGAGGCAGGACATGACGCAAAAACACTGCGGTCACAGAGCCGGTTCGGATTTGTCTGAAGATTTCGGCGTCGGCCCTTACCGACAGAAGTTCCTGAATCTCGTCGTCTCTCCAGTTTGACATTTTCGTTGGCGTCTTCGTGTAAATGACCATTCTTCTTCATCCTCAGGATGTTTGTTTTCTTCTGTTTTTTGCGCCACTAACCGTCATCAACACGCTCAAACACTCAGACAACCCGTTCTCACTCCCAGCTCTTCAAATACCGCTGTTTGGTCAGCGTCCCTCGGCATCACAAACTGGCGTACGGAGGCACCCTTTAGCAACAGTATGTGATGAACCAAGCTTTCAACTAACTCCAATGTAAACCTGCCCGCGGCGTTATTTGACGGTTCAACCAGGCGACCGCTGTTTGTGTCCCGTGTGTGACTTAAAGTAACGTTGACTTTTATTTTTGTGTCAGTGTGCTGACTTGACTATGACTTGACCCAAACTGCATGTGATTATCATAAAGTGGGCATGTCTGTAAAGGGGAGACTTCACATATCTGGAAGTCCGAGGTCAAGGGACCTCTTTGAAAATGGCCATGCCAGGGAGTTGGCAGAGTAAAGTGTGTTTAATGACTGGTCCAAATGTTTTGCACGTCTCACATCCAGCTCCTCTGGGTAACGTCTAGATAAGTTCAGAGTTGTAGTGCATGTGTGAAAGGGACTTCTGAGACTAAACCAACTGATCTGTAGATGTGACAAATCTGAAAAAGTTTGTGTTTTAAAGCGTGTGTGTGTATGTTTTGTGGTTTGTGCTGCTGCCAGCTGGTTTGTAAATCTTCTCATGTTTCATCTATTGTCTCTGAAGAAGAAGCTAAAGCGTTGCGTTTGTCTGTTTCTGAGACCATGTGTCGTCATTTCTGTGAATGGATCTCCAGATGTGTCACCGCTTTGTGTCCACAGATGCCGGCGTCGGCTTCATCATCATACAAAGCACTTTAATGTCTCCTTCAGTCTGGTAAATCTAATGCTTTTATGTTGGTCTGTGGTTACTAATCATGGTTTCATTATCTCATTATCTCCTGATAACACATATGGTGCGAATATTACACGTTTAGATAAGAACTGAATTATCTGATATCTGTGACATCGGCTCTCTTGTAATCACAGCTTAATTATTTTCCAATGTTTTATGGTGCTAATTATTTTAGGAAAATGGTTTGATGTCTAATTATCTCAAGATGTGAAACAGCGTTTTATCAGTGCTGAAGGAACATTACAACTTAATTATCTCCTTGTCTCAAAATAATGAGCAACTTCTTATTGAGGTATCAAACTGTTTCATGATCAGGACGACAAACAGGTGATAGAACACTGTTGAAAGTTGAACTATCATGTCAGTGTATTGAGGACATAGTCAGGAATACAGATTTAAAAATGTTTTTATATAAAACATCAGTTCAAATGTTATGTTATGTTATGTTATGTCATAATTTACTAAATGAACATCATGATGTATTGAAGAAGACTTGAAACTAGCGATTGAGACCATAAACTCATGTTTACAATGTTTACTGAGGTAATAAATCAAGTGAGACGTCGGCTCATTTTCTCATTGACTTCTATACAATCAGACTTCTTTTAGCAACCAGAGGAGTCGCCCCCTGCTGGCTAGTAGAAATAATGAAGGTTTAAGACACTTCATCATTGGCTTCACTTCTCAGACCTGGAGGTTGGCGCCTGATTACAGTGAAAGAAAGAATGTAAACATCAGCTACGGAGATGAAAGACGACCTGACGCTGAACTATAATCACACACCAGAGGCAGATACAGCGACACCGCCGTACAACGATACCCCCCAAAATCCACCTGAGCTGCCTCACAAGGAGAACAGCATCAGTGTGTGTTTACTGGATGAAGCTCAGCTCAGTTCTTCGTTTCCTGAGTAATTAAAAATGTGATGCGACCTCTGAGAAAACTTGTGTTTCTATGTGGGAAATCATTCTTGCTTTGCACTGCAGAGACACAAACCAACTGTGAATGTGTGTGTGTGTTGACAGTGGATTAGTTTTCTCTCTGACAGCAGCGAAACAAAGAAACACAGATAATGTCACAGCAACTCCTCCTATCTGCTCCTCTCTTCTCCCTCTCCTCCTTCCTCTTCCTCACCTCCTCTCCCTACTGACTTCCTCCTCTCTTATCTGCTCTCTTCCTAATCCTCCTTTCTTCTCTTCCTCTCTCTCGCTGGCTGATTTCAATATGAATGAAAGTTGAGCTGATTTTCCTCGAGGCGAAACACTCGCTCTCTCACACACGCCAAATATTCATTTGCGTTTTTTTTTTTTGTCTCTGCAAACTGAATTAATTTAATTTCTGTTTGGCTTCGTTCACACTGAGACGCCAAAACTGGACTCACTGGATTATATCTCTGTGTGTGTGTGTTGCATTGAGCTTTCAGGGCATGAATATAAATTAATATAATGTGTGTTTGTGTGAGTAATACACGGCATCCTCTGCCTTTTGTTTCTGTCTAGCAGCAACAGAGTATTATGTCATTTTACCATGGCAACAGAGACTCCTGGACTCTGATTGGACTCTGAGGTTTTTGCATAATTTCAGATTCAGTGTCAGAATATTTACATAACGTTATTGAGAGAAGCATTGGAGACAATGAAGGAAGCAACAATAGTTACTATCAAAACTTTTTTAGTGGTGCGGCTTTTTGATAGAAATGTTTGTCCAGACTGAAATAACTAAAGGATGGATCGCCATGAAGTTTTGTACCGACATTCATTCTGTCTATCCAGCCAATTTAGACTGTTGTCAGGATATAAAATAGGCGTTATCGATCGCTATGGGCACCATAGATCATAGGCGCAGTTTGAACTTTAAGGTTGGGGGTTCACAAAAACAAAATCTAGAGGGGATGTGATGTGTACGACGCAGAGAGGTCTAATGTATTGGGATGCGTCATTATTACAAGTGTGGGTGACAAAATCAATTTGATTGCATTGTTTTCTATTGGAATATCCGACTACTAACTGGCCGCGAGCGCCGAAACGCTGCGCAGCGTGCCGTTTTGAGCTGAACTTTTGTCAGACGCCCTGTTTCTATTTATTGCTGTCGCTCGCTTTGAAAGCGCCGCAACGGACGAGGAACGGCTGATTGGTGAGGTTGAAATTTCACTACAAATACCTAAATAAGGAGGCAGCTGGTTGGATGAAGATCAATTGAAAGATTACTGAGGCTGCAGTTGGCTTTATTGTATATAAGTTTCAGTAAACATCACAATATAAAACCTGTGTTTTCTGTTTAAAAAACACAAAAGTCAGATGAGAGCAAGTACTACTCATCAATCTTTTAAGTGGTCACGTCTCTAGTCTGATCTTGACCGAACAGCTGATGGTACGTGCTTTGTGTACATGACGTAACAGAAGTGCATATTTAACGGAGTATGGACAATCTATTCTGTCAAGAAGACAAATCGAGGTCGATATAATTCATCATTACAATAAATTATTAGTTCTGCGTTATTAAAAAATATATATAGATGCATTTCTAGGAGGTTCAGTGAGCCCCCTGAACCAACGCAAACTGCGCTTGTGCCATAGATAGGGGTCATTGGGGGCCTACTACACACACTAGTAGGTTTTATCATCTATTCACATGGTAGATCACTGAAAGAAGGTATAGACGAACACGAAAGCGACTTCTCGCGACGACAGGAGCAGAAGCCGAAGTCAGGCGCTGTTGTATAAAGAGCCTGAAACCATAAACCATACCATGCTTGTTTGAAGGTGTAGTACCAGCAGGGGGCAACAAAACCACTCACTTAGGTTTAGAAAAAACGTCATGGTTGGGCTTAAAATAAGTACGTAAAATAAGTCAAACATGTGTGGAAGACATGTCACAAATTAGCACAAATTTAATTAGATAATGCCTCATATGCGTATTCAAACAGAAAACTTGCAATACAAAAAATACTTGTCTTAATGTCAGTAATCAACTGAGGAAGTTTCATATCCATTACTATACTTATACTAGTTAAATGTTTACCTTATTCACCTGTAGTGTCTCCTCTTAGCAAACTAAAAATGTGTCTTTTCTACTTTTTTAAACCCAAGTTTCACCACTTTTGTCCAAACTGCAGCGTCATTAATGAAGCGGAGTTGACTCCACAGCTCTCTAGTGAACGTTACATACAAGATTTAAATGTTCCTATTAAAAGTTTGACATGATTCAGTGATGCAGGGAATAGTCTGTGTATAATATTATGTATTTACTGTTTAATGCCGCTCAGTAATGTGATGTACAACACTTTTATTATTTAAGTGTTTGCTGGTGTGACTGTGGTGAAGCCGTTACCATGGCGACCGTGGATTATACTTGTTATCAGAAAGTGAATTACAGTTTTCTCTCTCTCTCCCTCTCTGTCTTCCTGTCCTCCATTAAACTGTGTGTGTTATCTAAAATAGGATTCCTCTGAACACACATTTGGAATAATAACAAGCTGCAGCTTCTCTCCCTCCATCCTCATTTACTTCCTTCGCTACCTCCTTCTTCCTTTTCCTTCCTTCCTTCTTTCTTTTCTCTTCCCTTCTTCTTTCTTTCTTCCTGTCTTTTCTCTCTGTCTTCTTTCTCATCCCTGTTTTCTTCTTTACTCCCTTTCCAAGCGTAAACGAATTGCAGCTTACAAGAAAAAATCAGACAGCAATATTTAGCAGCAGTGCTGGAAGAGTAAGGACCACGCCATTATTTAAAAAGGCCAAGTTGACATTTTAACGTGTCCTTGTTTGTTAATTTGATAATAAGCGGGCATTAGCAGGAAAGCTAATCTGGCCTGTTGTAAAAGTCTGAAGCTCTTATTGTGTAGCAGATTGCTGTTTGAATGTGGTTTGTTTTAAATATTGACATATTTCTTTGACTGGACTGTTTCTAAGTGACCAACGTCAGAGCTTCTGTGTCGACTGACAATGATTGATTAGGACAACACAAAACAACAACAAGCGATCAGCTCAGGTCAGACTAAATAAATCAGGTGAAACAAAAAGCCAATCAGTCTCATTACTTATTTCCTCCCTTGAATATCCCCTTTTTGTTACCTGCCTCTTCCCATCCATTCTCCATTTTATTCTTCTTTCCTTCTATATCTCCTCCTCCTCCTCCTCCAGCCCTTCTGTGTCCTTCCCCTTTCCTCCTTTTCTTTTTCATTACCTTCCTCTTCCTTTCATTTTTACGTCTTCTTTTCTACCTCCACACACGGCTCCTCATCTTGGTTATAAACTCACCATCTCATTCAGAGAAAAAACGACAGATTCAATTTGGTTTGTATCTTTCCCATTCATAAAACAACAAAGTACTCCTCTTCCTCTCTCTCTATCATCTGTTTTGCTCATTTCTCTCTCTGTCACATTCTTTCCGAGTCCCATTAATCTCCACACACACACGGTGTAAACTCTGTGTGTGTCTATGGTGTGTGATTTCCCATGATGCCATTGGGAAAACAGTGGAGTCATTCATCACTGAGGGATGTCAGACGCACACAATCACACACCGGACTCTGGAGGTTGCTGGTTTGAATCCCGCTCCTGACACTCCGCTCAGCGTTCTTCCTCCCTGGAGTGAAATAATGAAAACTCCCTGCCAGCTGCAGTTTGTCGTGATATTTGTTCACTTTGTTTCCATGGCAACCGGCGACCATCAACAACACTGATGAGTAAGTGTCAGACACTTACACATTTAAATATTACAACAAACTTTACTACAACTCCTACTTATCAGCCCTAATCACCAATGGGCCTTCATTGGAGAGCTCACTTGTGACAACTTCCCTTAATTAGTCGTCCCTATTTCCAGTAAAAAATAGCATCAAGGTGATTTTCAAATTATTTTTTTATTATTAAACGGAAGAAAAATAGGAGGAGCCTCTGGAGGGTTGTGTAGTCATCTCCAGCTGTCGCCAGCAGCTGGCAGGCTGAGCACCGGCAGACGAGTGTAAAAAAATTGCAGCTTATAAGAGAAGATCAGACAGCTATTTTTAGCAGCAGTGTTGGAAAAGTAAGGACCACATCATTCTTTAAAAAGCCAAATTGACATTTTCACATGTCCTTGTTTGTACATTTGATAATAAGCGGGCATTAGCAGGAAAGCTAATCTAGGTTGTTGTTCATAGTCTGAGGCTCTTGTTGTGTAGCAGATTACTGTTTAGATGTTAAGGCCTTTACAAATGACGAATAAACAACACACAGAAAAGGTAAGAACGGAAGGAGTGGATCTTGTCAAGGTTGAAAGGAGTAATAAAGTTTGCCGCCTTGGTTCGGACTACAGAGCTTCCGTGTTGTTTCACAAATATAGGTGCCACTCAAACTGTTTCACACAACTTGATTGGCTGATGCCTTTATTCACGGTGCGAAAGCTCAGAAAATGTACCTCGTTCCGGAAAAAAAGTATGTTGAAATATATTGACGTGCAAATTAATCACACACAAAAAAAAAGTATAAAGGCCTTTAGTCAGTGTAACCGTCTGCCTATGATAGAAGAGTGACGCCACTGCTTAATGCAAAAGGGGTTTAAAATTAAACAATTTGATTGGCATGTATGACAGCAAAGTTGTCCATCTACACAGAGGACTTAACTAGTTTAGAACGGCTTTTCGTGTGTCATTTAACGGCAAATCGTTAATACGAAATGGCACTTAGTTAGGTTTAGGAAAAACATCATGATTGGGCTTAAAATAACTATGTAAACTAAGTAAAATACCGACGTTTATAACGTAACATAACGGAAAACAAAGTGTCACGAACGTAACTTCAAAATAACTCAACAACACTTTGGGACACGAACACCAGTCTCCTGGTTTAAAGTCCTGTGTTTGTTGGACCGATTCTCATCCTCTCCTGCCCACTGTAAGCAGTGTCTCTTACATTTTATTCTACACCACTAGACCTTAGCGTAGCATATTCATGTGGATGCATTTGCATTGCAGTCAGTACAGACTACACGGCGTGAAATGACACGCTAAAAGCAACAAAGGCGTTGTTATTGCTCACGAAATGACTTACAAACTACCGTGTCATTCATACGCCACTTAGTGCTGAAAAAAAAACATACATACAAAGATTGGTGTCGGAGACTATGACAATAAAGCTCTCTTGAATCTTGAAATCTCGAGGACATCATTAATGGTCTTTTAAGGTGAAAATTCTTACAATTCAGTCTGTTTTGCATCAATCTTTGGCCACAAAGATTTGTTTGCCTTCTCATTGCTTGTCCTTTAATTCGGTACAAAGTGGTGGATTGAAACGAGACTGGACCACACACAAGGTTAACCATTTTAATATCGTCCAATCAGAAAACACAGGAAACCACAGCAGTGCAAACAGGAAGTAGGATTAAACTTGTCTCTGCGACTTCCTGTTTCCGTCACATTTTGGTCCCAAGCCGTCATCATCACCATCATCAACATTATGATCATAACCATCATGAACACCATCTTCATCTCCTTCAACATCTTCAAACCACATTTTAATTTTAAATATATTCATATGTTTTACAGTGTTTATTGTACACGTGTGCTTTACGTCTGTAAACCAAATTTCCCTGACAGGACAATAAAGGTTCAAAATGCACTGAATAATTAGCATAATAATAATACTAATTAGCTTTTTCACATCAACAATTATAATAACTGACTCATCATTAGATCCTCCATCGCTCACCATTTTGATTATAATCATAATAATTTGAATTATCATAATTTTAATCATCATGACTGGCACAGCAGTCATTGTCGGCACCACTGCTGCTGCTGTTACCTTCATCATCCTCTTCATCACACACACGCACACACGCACACACATCACTGGACACACAGTGTATAGAAGCAGGCAGGCCCATTAATTCATATATGGCTCAATTATTAACTTCAAAGCCGGATCTAACAAAAGAGGGATGACTTCAAAAAGTCTGTTCAACATTTACGGAGGTTCAATGCACCAGACTTTTCAAAAGTTCATTAAGATTTTATTCATATTCAAGTCCTTTTCCAAAAGTCGCATCTCCAAAGATTTATCTGGACTTTGGAGTTGGCCCGCACAAAAAAGTGAATACAGGTGTTCTAGCGCATTTTGTGTCCAGCTCATTTTTTCCAAGACTCTCTAAACTCCCCAGTTCAGTCCAAAAATCCATTGTGCTGTAAAATCCGACTTATGCCTTCACATCTGTAGTACTTCCGAGCCAATTATACTGTACAATCCATGCTGCTAGAACATCGGTTCATCTGTAGAGTTCATCAAACTTTCTGTCGCACCGCGTTGTTTTTTCCGTCACACAGAAGGATCGGTCGCACTGAAGACTCCATCATCTCATCAAATCTGTCAAACTATGGAGTTATCGGTTAGTATGGCTGTAAATCTTTTCATTTTAATGTCTGTCGCACCTTAGAAGCAGTAATTCTCGCCATAAAATCCTTTCTTATCAAGCAAACAACGTTGTCCATTGAAGCATCCGTCACATGAATCCATCACATTGTAAAATTAAAATCCTTGAAAGGTCCATCTGGTGATGAATTTCACTAATCCATCACTCTAAAATTCACAGCTCTGGTAATTTTTAAGATTTTATGTCACACTGTAATTTTCACCACGCCACATAATCCAACGTGCTTGTTTAAAAGAAAAATCCCATCACTATGTCCAATCTGTCACATAAATTGTAAAAGTCCACTAATGATAAGCTTGAACCTGTCATGTCAGCATATGAACAGCGTCATTTTAAAACGCCACATCATCTGCATATAAAGACACTCAACATAAACCAGATAGTCTCAACTGTTTTGTCTGACATTTTTCTTTCCCCAAGTTCAGCATCATCCATTTTGAGTCCACTCATTTATTCGTCCATCTTGGGACAAAAAAAAGGATTGATTGGCTAAAAAAATATCTTAGTGTTTGTTTTTATGACTTTCGTTTCTCTCCAGCGGCTGAGGGTGATGTGCTTCATCCAACAACTTTATGGTTTTGTGCTTTGTGAAACCAATGAGATCTGTTAAGATTTATTTGGTCAGAGTTTAAATCTCCAAAGGTTGTAGTCAGTCATGGCAACTGTCAGTTTTATAGTCCCCTAACTCCTTTCAGTTTTCCACATAAAAGATTCTCTGCACTTTCTCATCTATCTGTCACTTCCTTTATTCTATTAGTTCCTCTTAGGAGTTACTGTCAGGTTTTATGAGGTCACTATATAACAAGTTTATTGGCTGACAGATTTCAGGTGGGTGGAGTTTGGGGAAACTATTTTAACATGAGCTGTGTCAAAATCGTTTCCCTACTTTTGTTTACTGCCACATTTACTTTTTGCCATTTCACTGTAAAATATGTACTTTGTACTGTAGTGTTATAACTTCCCACAATTAAAGTTACTACAAGGAACTTTTAACTGGTTAGGAAACATTCTCAATTGAATACTGATGCCTTTATATGACCTACATAGCTTGATACTTGATGTCCTGAATCTACGCTTTAGAATTTTGTCAAGAAACAAATCTTGATCTTTCGTCTGTTTTGCCTTTTTTTTGTGTTGTAAAATTGCCAACATTTGCCTTGCGTAACACTTTATAATAGGCATAATTTATAAATGGTAAATTCAAACTTAGTGAATAGTTATTTTACTGTTAACAAACAATGAAATGATAATAATGTTTACGAAATATTAGTAATGCTATAATTTCTGTTATTTTATCATTAGTTTGTGTAATATGAAATAATTAGTTTATAGATTATATATTGTATCATGGCTGATAAGAGACAATAACAATTACATTCTGATTACATTATTAAACTAATTTTTAACAGTTTATTGTTGCGCGCATTATAACATTCGATATACTATACTGTGTTAATAATTACCAAATGAATTGCAAACCTTTAACAAATTGTTTGTAAAACATGTATAAACATTACATAGATAGATGGAACAGAAACCAATTGTTAACTATGTAGCTAAATGATGCTTATAGATGCTTTACAAAGTATTTATTAACCATTTAACTAAGTATTATAATCATCAGTTGTAACTTTATAACAGCCATCCAAATTATGTTTAGAGACGGTTTACAAACCAATTATTAACCATTAACAAAAGGGTGAAAGGTTTATAAAATCATCTGGTAATCATTAACAAACACTTATATATATATAGTATATAAAATGTTATAATGTGTGCAACACTAAACTGTTAATATAACATACATTATAGCATTACTAATAATTATTAAACATTATTAATTATCATTTCATTGTTTGTTAACAGCAAAATAACTTTCAACTGAGTTTAATTAACTATCAATTTACCATTTATAAATGATTAAAAATAACTTGAAATTAATAAATTGTCATTACCTTGCCGGGTCTTTTAAAAAACAATTATATAAAATATATAAATGGCACAGAATATACAGTACAGTTACATACTTATAACATGAGAAACTTAAACTCATGGATAATTTTTTGTGACAGTTGTCAAAAGTTACTATTCCAAGTTTGTCCCTCCATTATGCCTTGTAAGTGAGAACCATTTTTGGTTTATTTGTTTTCACTTTAAGCTGTTTAAAAGGTTTCCCAACTCTGGTGGATTAAACACAAACAGATCCCTGCTGCCTCCACACGCAGTGTTCTCTGTGGTTTATTACAAGCTTTTTTATATTCAAAGAACATTTCTGAAGCGAGGCCCCAACAAAGCTTCCCAAACCCGCTGATATTTTTGCTTGATCCTGAAAAAACGCTGCTCTTTAAATTCAAGCTGAAGCAGAATGTTGTGGGGAGTTAATGAGTCTGAATGAGTCCTCTGAGTGCTGTGATCAGAGGACACCAAGTCCATGTTGTGTTAATTACATCTCTGTTCAATGATCGACATGCAGCTGACTGCTGGCTAATCTGCCTTTTAATGCCAGCTGGTTTAATGTAGCGAACACGGGAAGGTCCGGTTTAAACTGTTCTGGGTCTCTGGTTAGTGAGGGATTTGGATTGGAGGTCGTAAACTTTGGCTTCCTCTTTAGTCAGCCAATCAGTCTGGTCTGAGCAAAGTGTTAACATCTGCGTCACCTGGCCAGACATCTAAATTAATGTAAGGTCGCTTCACGACGCATATCGCACTTCTAACCTTCATTATGTCATACATGTCAGGAAGGTTCCACAAAGTTTTAATTACGTATTGATGATGTATTTTACACATAACTGACTGAAACATAGTTTTGAGCAACCATACCAACACATGTAATATCTAATTTTGCCAATTTCAAGAATTTTCTGATTGTAATTGTAATGTATACATCAAACCGACACATACGGGTACTTTGCAAAAAGTCAAGGCCACGCCCCTTTTTGGGGGAAAGAAAACCGAAGATCTCATAGACTTCAATGCAATTTGACATGAATTTGGATTGTAATTTTGACAAGTTCGTATGCATTCATCTCTTGTTAACCAAACGTTTGTTTTATACAAATATCCAATAATTATTTTGCGATCTTGCCTGAACCTGAGGGTTTGCAATACCTTAATAAAGGAAAGTTGATCGCCGCCATGTCCCTTTAGTCCCTTCCTATCCAGACATCCCTACATATTTGATTGAATTTCGTTAGACTAAGTGTTGTCTGTAAATAACCAACGTGTTAATAACCAACTGTTTGATCTATAGGCTGAGATTTAGTTGGAGACGACAGTAGATTAAATTGGTTTCCCCCAAAAGGGGGCGTGGTCATGAGAGCCTACTCTTGATGACGTATTGCCGGTCTGATGTATTGGCAAAGAAATGTTTTGCAGATAAAGTACATTGCGTGTGGGCATTTCACGGGGTTTATATTTTGTTGTACAACTACTGAAATGCGTGTAATGTTAAAAGTTTAAGTTGTTTGGATTTAAATTCAGAACTTCTTGTTGTTGACGGCTTGTTGTTCATCTGACAGCAGATTCTTCGCTCTGTGTCCATCGTCAGTCTTGGGGGCGATTTAGTCATTAGGGAGTTTTAAGGCTAGTTGCTGGCTAGCAATTACTGAATCAGTGACTGCTAGCTAGCTAGCAACTTTGAATGAACAAATAATCCATCTGAAATAAAAAAAGTTTGCAAACAAATCTCTTTAAAAGCAGAGAAACCAGCTGAATAACCAGTCAAGTCAGTCTCTCTCTTCATTCAGTCATTTTTTTTTCATTCTATCAGACTGCATCTGTAAGCTAGCAGTGCGTTAACATTAAGTTAGCAGTCAGTTTGCAGTTGCTTCGCTCTAGCTAGCCGGCGTAGCGTTAGCCGAGGACGGCGCTCGTAGGTTTGCGCAGCCACTGGAAGAACTGCCGCCGGTGGAGGCGGTGCCAGCGCACGTTGCCCTCGACGATCTCCAGCGCCCGCGGCATGGCAGGCCCCGCCCCCACGCCGCTGGACTGGATGAACTCCTTTAACTGAGCAAAGAAAGGATGGGAAAAAGAGAGGAAGACGGGGAAATAATGGAGGGAGGGAGGAGTTGGGCAGACAAGGAATAGTAGAAAAGGGTAAGGAATGAAAAGGAGATGACAGGAAAGTTATTAGAATTCAGAAACACCTCTTTGAAAAGAAAGACAGAAATACTGCAGCACCCAAGACAGAAGGTCATACATTACAAGACATGTCACTAGAAAGAATCCACTACAAGTCTGTCTGGTCTCAAAAGTACGTCAAAACACAGTGAGACGTTATAAGACCTTGCAAAATCCAAAGCAATCCAAGTTGTTCGTGCGCTGATTTGCAGCGAAAAACCAAAGAAGAAAAAGAGAAGACTATGGAGGAGAGAATGGGTGAGGAGACGTCGGCAGCAAGGATTGCTGCAGAGAGAGTTGGCGGTAAATAAACTAGGGCTGTCAATCGGTTAAAATATTTAATCGTGATTAATCGCATGATTGTCCATAGTTTATTGCGATTAATGGCAAATAAATTACTAATTTTGTATCCGTTGAAAATGTACCTTAAAGGGATATTTGTCAAGTATTTGATTCTCTTATCAACATGGAAGTGGACAAATATGCTTGCTTTATGCAAATGTATGTATATATCTATTATTATAAATCAATTAACAACACAAAACAATGACAAATATTGTCCTGAAACCCTCACAGGTTCTGCATTTAGCATAAAAAATATGCTCAGATCATAACATGGCAAACTGCAGCCCATTTTTCTAGTTTCATGAGGCCAGTATCTTCACTCTAGCTTTAAAACCAACTGGCAACGGCAGCCAAGGCTCATGTGTATTGTAGTATCTAGGCCCGTCCAACATGGCAAAATGACAGACTAAACGTGATTTCTCAAAAGTTGAAATAATTAAATTTAAGGCCATAAAATAAAGCTATGGCGTCGTTACATTATCAGGTACAGTCCCACGTTACTGTGTGATGTAACATTAAGGACAAAACACTTCCAGAACCAGCACTCACACCAACCTCCCACTTCACAACTCTAGCAGAAGGAGTGTCCACATACTTTGGCTCATGTACTATATCTTAATTGTCAGGCAGCCAACGGTTCATAAACTAAACGTTTCTTGATGTTTTATCACCTTTTTTTAATGGCAATTAAACAGAAACATTCCAGCAAGCAAATGTGAGCTATTAAAGCTAAACTGTCTTTCAAAAAGGAGGTTTGATAATTAAAAGAGGAACTTTGTTTTAAAGGTTCGTAATGAGGTAAAATGTCCATCATGAAAGTGGAGGTATCAAAGTGAGACCGCTTTAAAGGACGGTAATTAAATGGAAAGTTTCCAGTGAGGTGTTAAAGAGAAACTTCTTTTGTCGAAAGAGAAACTTTGAACTGTTGGAGGAGGAGAATTAATGTGATTTTCAAAGTTAAGGACTGAAGAGGAAACTTGGTGTTGTTCAGAGTTTGACAGATTCACTGGAGCGCAGGAGGAAATCCATCCCTTCAACTCCCTTTAATACACTTCATATCGTTAACGCCGCTGCTCCTTTACTTTCACTTTCCACTCCTCTGTCTATTCCCTCTTTCCTCTTGTTTCTACTCTTTCACCTCTCACACCAACACCCTTTTTACAAATCTGCTTCAAAGGTGCATCTTTACTTTCCTCTAACATTTTCAGCAAAATTAAAATAAAAAGGTGCATCATTCTTTTCATTTCAGCCAGTTTTTGTGTCCTCATTTGAATTCGTGGTGAATCTGTTTCAGAGACACTATGAAGCCCACGCTGAGGCTGCATGTTGTTACCATACCAACAGGAGTGGAAGAGATCTCAAACAAAAACGGTTTCATCACGAAAAAATAAAACAAAGAGGCTGATTTTTATTCAGAAACGCCCACAACCCGTTATGTTTGTCGAAAAATGGGAAGTTGTGAATATCAGGAACATTTTTCTGTCACTTTCTCTGTGTGTTTGACGTCCTGCTTTTATTTCTACTTTCTCCTTCTGGTAGTGCATTTCATTAAAACCACAATGTTGAATAAATATGTGTAGTACATGTGAAATGAATTACAGTAACATCATTGCTGCTCTATTTTCTTTGAATAATCAACAATAGACTTTGAATTCTCCGATAACTTTAGGTTTTTCTGGAGAACACATTGATTGACACATGATTCATCTAAACCAGTGTGTGTAAACCAACTTTTTTCTCGGGGCCCACCTCTTAAAAATGACATGATCGCAACCCAAATCATAATAGTTCAATAATTCACCTTATATTATCTTGATTAAGTAAACCAGCCATGTTGAAAAGATACGTTTGATAAATCAAATAAATACATTTAGGTATTATGTGATGACTGCTCTTGGTTTGTGGCCGTTGCTATCTTGGTTTTTAGCTGTCACCATCATGGTTTTTGACCGAACGCTAAATAAGACATTTTTAGGCGACCAAAATGTTACAATTAACTTTGATGAAGTGAAAACACACTGTGAAAGGGTTAAAGTTGTAAGACAAAAACAAGGACAACTCCCAGACCGGACAACGTCGTGGTAGCGACCTGTCAATCACAAGGTAGCCCCGCCCTAAAGCATCCCCTGCTTTATGGTATATTTGACTCTAAATGGGACCATAATTTACTAAATGAACATCATGCTGTATTGAAGAAGACTTGAAACTAGCGATTGAGACCATAAACTCATGTTTACAATGTTTACTGAGGTAATAAATCAAGTGAGAAGTAGGCTCATTTTCTCATAGACTTCTATACAATCAGACTTATTTTTGCAACCAGAGGAGTCGGCCCCTGCTGGCTGTTAGAAAGAATGAAGGTTTAAGACACTTCAGCATTGGCTTCACTTGGAGGTTTCCTCCTGATTTGACCTCCATAATGTGTGTTTGTGTTTTTACCTCATTGAGTTCTTTCTCAGTGTTCAGGAACTCTGTGACTCCACCGATGAGCTTCGAATTCATGAACAACGCTTCGCCATAACTGAATACAGACAGCGAGAAAGAGACGGTTAGTATTACAAGTATTTTCTTTACAGTACAACATGTACAAATACTCTCACATGGACTGACTGACTCACCGGGCGTTGAGGATGTCCCACTTTTCTCTGAAATACTTCCAGGCGAGGTTTCTACCCTGCGGGTTTCTGCCAACGTGGATGATGACGTCAATCACGTCCTGCTCCGGGACCAGGTCAGAGGTCAGAGACAGGTTCAGTAACCTGGGAGACACAGAGACACAGCCAAGCTCAGTTACTATGGTGTAAGTAATCACAGAGGTCAAAGATGGTTGTTGCGTGCAGCCATTAACTGTAATTATATATTACTGGAGATGCAATGGGGCATTCCTGTATGTGCTACCACGTTAGCCTCAAAAGCGCCCGTTTTGCCCATTTTCAGGGGCCAGTAATGGAAAATATGACATCTGCTTGTGCGTTTCAATGATTTGGATCTGTTGTACACCATTTTTTCTGTGCAAAGACCAAATTTCATGTCTCTCGGAGTTGTGTGTCTGAAGATATTGAACCCTAAAAATGGCTTTCCCACTAAGACGTTTTTTTTAGGATGTGAAAATGACAACAGTACTCCAAGTTTGTCAGAGATTGAGGGGATTTACAGAAACCTGGTGAGCGTTCGGCTGCAGAATCCTGACGTGTAAACACATGAAGTTTCTAAAGTGTTTTCTTTTAAGACGCAGGACAAAGAGACGGAACAGAGAGTTTCACAATAAAACTGATGTTCACTCATCCAACGTTGTGTTCAGAGTTTACCTCCATCTTCCTTTTACCTTCAGTGTGTCGCTGTGTGTCGCTGTGTGTGTGTTGTGTGTCGGTTGTTTGTAGCTGCTGTCTTTTCATTAAACCACCAAATCAATTTTCTCTCTCTCTTCCCACAATCCCTCTGTGCTGAAACTATTTCCTGTGTGACCAATCAGTGTGTCTCTGTAGTGTGGGTTTCTTTCATTGTGTGTGTGTGTGTGTGTGTGTGATAGCTGCTATCTGAACATGCAGTACTACCTCTCTGATTGCAAAGCAGTTTACTGTGGCTGGAAAATCAATACCTGACACACACACATACACACAGACACACACACACACACACACACACAGCGATCTGTCTCACGTACAGTTTGGAGTGTGTGTGAGATCAATCTTCGCTATTTTTCTCAACGAGAGATGGCGGCAGTTAGCGCCTGATAAAATACCTGCTGTTAACACACACACAAACACACACACACACACATGGCAACACAGCAGGCCAGATTTCCATACATATACGGCCTCGGGCAATGTTTCACTGCAGCTTTCACTCAATTTGTGGTCTGCTTCTCCGTCGGTGCGCCACGAAAATCAACCCGAAAATCCATCACAGTCACCTTCATTTTTTTGGGTCAGTGTTGTATCATCATCACTGTATTAGTAAGTATTCAGATCCTTTACTTCAGTAAAAAGAACAATGCAATTCTAACAGAAATCTCCAAATGTCAAAAGTTTTTGATACCAAATCACAGCATGGAGTGTTTCTCAAGGTCTTGGTGTCTTAATGTGATATTTTGGAGGGATTATTGATCTGCATGCCACGCCGTATTGCTGGACCTGCTTGAGGGAAGGGAGGCACAGGAGAACCAGAACCAGGATTGAGCGGGGAAGACGATCAGACCCTATTGCAGTAAAATTAGAGTTTTTTTAAGCTGAAAACTGCCGCTTTTCACCACAGGGACCGCCGAAAGTAACATTAAATTAAAGTTCCTTGTAGCTTTAGATGCATTACACCACTGTTAACATCTGGTAATACAGTTTAGACTATTTGGAAAACTCTCCTCCTTGCATTTAAGCATTTAAGGACATCCAACATTTAGGAGTCATCTGCTGAAAAGAGTTGAATCTAACTTACATCCATGCATTATGAAAGCGGTTGAGAAGTATCACCAAACTCTGAAGTTTCCCCTTCAGCTCTACGGAGTGTTTTAGTGTCCATCGACTTATTGTTTTGTTGGTTTTACAACCTGAACCTTTACTGTTCTTGTTCAGTCTCACAGCTCTCATTAATCTTGTTTCCAGCAGCAGCAGCAGGCGGCTGCTTTCATCAAACAAACAAGCTGATAAACTCACTGTACAGCTGGCAGACTGTTAGAGACTAGCTGGTGAAGAAAGTGGAAGCATAAAAAGGTCAGAGGGCGACTTTTTAATCCTCTACGGAACAATGCTGCTCGTCTACGACCTCAGAAAATATGGATATTGATCAATTTAGTTTTTTCTTGCAACTGCGGTTCAAACGAACCTAGAAGGAGAGCTTTTACAGTGACTAACTCACTGTTCTAACTCAATGTTCACATCAATAATATTGATTAATGGAGCTTTCAAAGCCGTCTCATGCATCCTTAGAAAAATACAGACACCTCTTTGTTTCGTTGTGAGGTTAAACCACATAGAAACAGAAGGCGTCATTACCTGTTGAGGAGGAAGGTGTTGTCTGAGCAGGTCAAAGCCTCCAGCAGGATCTTCTTCTCTGAAACGGCGTTGGTTGAGTGAAACTTCATCCAGATGAACTCCCACACGTCCTCGTCCATCAGGCTGACCCCGGTGCAGTAAACGATGTCTCTGATGTTGGGAGGAATCCTTCAAAGACAAGACACAACGTCCACCCATCAGACAGACACAATCTTACATAATACCACAAGTGTGTGCAGTGGTGGGTAGAGGACTTTAAAGTAAAAGTACAATTTATGTAATTAAATAAAAATTAAATAAAATATATGCAAAAATAAACAAATACATTTAAAATGTAATCAAAATGATACATAAATAAATTAAAGGGAAAATAAAATAGAAGAGTAAATGAAAAAGAAATTTAAAAAAGAAAGGAAAATAAACAAAGAAGCAAATTAAAACAGAAATTTATGTCACATTTTATCAATTAATTAATGGCTACATTTATTTTTAATATTTAGTGCAAGTTTGGAGCGTTATTTGGCCTCATTCGCGACAAGCTAGTATGACATGGTTGGTACCAATGGATTCCTTAGGTTTTATAGTTTGCAAAAATAAACAAATACATTTAAAATTTAATAAAAATAAATACATAAATAAATAAAAATGGAAAATTAAACAGAAGAGTAAATAAATAAAGGAATTAAAACAAAGAAAAATAAACAAAGAAGCAAATTAAAACTGAAATAACAATTTATGTCACATTTTATCACTTACTTAATGGCTACATTTATTTTTAACATTCTTTTTGCTATATTTAATCATATTTATTTATCAAGTCATTTATTTATTTAGTTATTTATTTTTGATTTTGGCAGGTTCTGTCCTCCACTCAAAATAAATCATTTGCACAAACAAGATCCTGTAAAACCTTAAATTCTGCGCTCCTAGCTTTACTTTTTAACTCATTTGCGTTACTTGTAATGAGTTACTTCCCCCCCTGAGAGTGTGTCATATTTTTGGGATGTTAATAAGTGTTTGATGTGGTTTCTGTGCAGTAACAGAGACAGGATGTGAGAGTGACAGTGGACCAGGGAAGGTTAATAAAGCTAGAAACCCTGATAAGACACGTCTGTGGGATTAAGCAGGACTCTCTCTGGATGCTAAGTGAGGAATTGTGATTCCATGAGAGAGCTCCATTAGAACATCCCTTCACTTATCCTGTGGACTCGAACACACTTTCCCAGCAACTGGGACTCCAAAAATTCTCAATAACTCTAACTGGCATGTGGACTGATTTGTGTTGGAATGCTTTTGGAGTTTGAATGAAGCAGTACTAACTATTGACAATAAAACTTCTGATATTCGCCAACGTCAAACTAACAGATTTATTCACAAGACTGTCTGATAATAGATGTTTATTTTTAGGTACTGAGCCACGACATGGTACCCTGAACCTGGACTCGCTTTGCAAACTTGTCCCAGACGAGGGGCTTTGACCTCGGAGGGGAGGTTGTGGGTGAACATCTGGTGGCTGGGCTTGTGCCGCGTTACGATACGATACGATACGATACGATACGATACCATAAGCTAAGATACCATAAGATACAATACAATAAGGTACGATACGATACGATACGATACGATACGATACGATACGACACGACACGATACGATACGATACGATAAGTTAAGATACCATAAGATACAATACAATAAGGTACGATACGATACGATACGATACGATAAGTTAAGATACTATAAGATACAATACAATAAGGTACGATACGATACGATACGATAAGTTAAGATACCATAAGATACAATACAATAAGGTACGATACGATACGATACGATACGATACGATACGATACGATAAGTTAAGATACCATAAGATACAATACAATAAGGTACGATACGATACGATACGATAAGTTAAGATACCATAAGATACAATACAATACGGTACGATACGATACGATACGATACGATACGATACGATACGGTACAATAAGGTAAGATACCATAAGATACAATACAATAAGGTAAGATACGATACGATACGATACCGTAAGAAACCATAAGATACCATAAGATACGATACGATAAGGTCCGATACGATACGGTACGATACGGTACGATACGATACGATACGATACGATACGATACGATACAATACGATACGATACAATAAGGTAAGATACCATAAGATACAATACAATAAGGTAAGATACGATACGATACCGTAAGAAACCATAAGATACCATAAGATACGATACGATAAGGTCCGATACGATACGATACGATACGATACGATACGATACGATACGATACGATACGATACGATACGATACAATAAGGTAAGATACCATAAGATACAATACAATAAGGTAAGATACGATACGATACGATACGATACGATACGATACGATACGATACGATACGGTAAGATACGATACGATACGATAAGGTAAGATACCATAAGATACGATAAGATACGATAACATACGATAACATACGATAAGATACGATAAAGTATGATATCATAAAATACGATACGGTAAAATATACTTTATCATCCCCGAGGGGTAATTTTGCTTGGGCAATAGCGCTGCACACATCTGCAATCAATCAATGATGTTGAACAACAGGAGTGCACACTCATAGAACCGGAGTTACTGCAGGTAACTGCTGTTTTCTACACACCCTCCATGTCCCAGCTGGTTACTGGCCTGAATCATCAGTAAAGCAAAAAGGTGAACATTTCCTTCACACACTATAATATATCATGTTGTGTGTGTGTGTGTGTGTGTGTGTGTGTGTGTGTGTACGTACTTGACCTAAATTGTCAGTAAACCAAAACTAAAAACTTTCATCACATACAGTGAGCTCAGCTGGCAGCAACAAATTATATACTGAACACCATGTGTGTGTGTGTGTGTGTGTGTGTGTATTCAGTGTGTGTGTATCTTGAACGAGTGCAGGGTGAGTGATGCAGGGACAATTACATCATTCAACGACCTGGGAAATCATTTTAGAGATGCTCCACTTAAGAGCAAGCTTCAACACACACACACACACACGCACACACACTGACTGTGGTGCGTTAAAGTCCTTCTCAGACGACTTCTGCCAAACACTCCAGTGTGTGTATTTATGAATACGAGTGTTGACGTCTGAGCTTCTACCAGATTATTTATCATGTAAAACATTAAGTACTACTGAGCCTACTGCTACATCTACTACAGCATCTCTAGTACTGCTACTATTACTATTTAATCACTTGCACTTGTACAGCCACTGCTGCTATTTCTAATAAAAATAACAGTAATAATGTAGAGTTTTGTCTCTGCAGACTATAAAATGGAGGAGCAGAGTCTCTGGGAGCCTCCAGATGGCTCTGATCCCATTAACTAACACACTGACTGTGTGTGTGTGTGTTTTAACAGTCTGTAGAGGATGTTTTATATCCTAAAGCTCTATCTTTCTCCTGAAATATCTCTCCCTCCCACTCAGTTCTTCCTCTGCATCAAACTCCCATTCTGACAGTAAACATGTCCCTCCACCATCTGTCTGTCTGTCTCTGCAGTCTAAATGTCACTCTGAATTTTGAAAATCACTCTGCCGGAGTGATAAAACATTTAAAGTACCCGACAGAGTGACATGAGCTCCGTCAGGTGCTTAAAGCCTGACTGAAGATGACTGCTGTGCTGTTACTGGGACCACAGTGCATGTTGTTTCCCCAAATTTCCACCATGTGAAGTGTCAATACTTTCAATCCAGACCAACTCTGACCACTGAGGCTTTTTTACATTGGAACCCTAAAGGCCCTGATACACCAAGCCGATGGTCAACCAGTTTGGGGCCGTCGGTGAGCGTCTGTTGGTCTAGTTTTTGCGCACCGTTGGTGAGGGTGACCAACATGTTTATTTAAAATGTATTAATATCAAACGTGTCCCAAGTCTAGAGCAATACACAAGTATAAAGCAATACACCCGCCAAGTGTGAAGTAGATCGAATGGACGAATCTTGAGATATGCGACGGACACACAGAGATTCATTGCTTTATAGTTAGATACCTCACATGTTTATCCAACTACTACTTCTACTTGTTTACTCAAAGTTTATTAAAACTGCGTGTCGAAATTGCACCAACTTGGACACTGCACATCCTTGGATCCCAGGCAATACACCCGCCAAGTGTGAAGTAGATCGGATGGACGATTCTAGAGATATGCGACGGACACACAGAGATTCATTGCTTTATAGTTAGATACCTCACATGTTTATCCAACCAATACTTCTACTTGTTTACTCAAAGTTTATTAAATGGCGTCACGCAGCTTCACTAAGATATATTAGAAAACATCTCTGTTTTTGATCCATGTAGACGGTTCATTTACAACAAAACCCCAGTGGGACATAATTAATATTCCAGAAGGATGTAGGCGCTAAAATATTAGCTGTGCTCTGCAGTAATTACTCTCATTGTCCTGGAAGGGAATTTAGCCAGAGTCACATTACAGCAGGTGGTTCCTGACACTGATTACATGCAGGAGACGCAGGTGTGACGCAGCTCTGCTGACTCATTCATATCAAAGGCTTATCGGAGACTGTAACTGTAGTTTCACACAGAATTAATGTGCTGACAATCACCGTCTTTCTTGTAAATTGTAATAGCAGAGCCAGGTCAGATGAACTCTCTCCTTGCGCTCTGCAGACGGGGTTAAAAATCACTGAATAGAGCATGAAATATTTAACCCCTGGAGAGATTACTCCTTCATTAATGTAGACTTATCCAAGCACTGAAAAAGGAGCGTTTCCAAATTGCTTCCTAAATTTTAAAAGGACACTCCTGTGTGGTAGCGAGGACGGAAAAATTGAGCTTTTCCAAAATAGACGACCATATGGTTATAGTCATGTTAACTGCTCCCTCGCCGCTCGCTCTGTAAACAACAACTTAACTTTGAGAGGACTAAAAACAGAGTTAAGGGTGTGTAAAGGTAGAGAAGTATTTTCCGAAAAAGCCATGTAAACATGCATCAGACATTAGCGAGGACGTGAAATCTGCTGTTTAATTTAGTGTTTTTTTTAATTGAAGCACCCCTCTTATCAGCTCCCTGCTGTCCTGTACACAACACCAGCATCTGTTTCTATTTAATTTGCCATTTGAAATCTAATTTTGCAGATCTCGTTAAGGACCCGGAGGGAGCGAATGAGCCGGCAGCACATAAAAGAGGAAAAAAGTTACAGCTGCAGTGCTTTTTGTTGTCTCTTTTACCTTTATAGGTTACCTGAAAGCGGAACGTGTGTTGAATGGGAACACTGGGAGTCAGACACTTCAAATTTTTAGATATTCTACACTCAAATTTTGAATAATATATCACATTTTTGTCCAAGTTTTAGTTTTTGTCCAAAGCAACTTATTCAACCCACATCCACACACATGGGGAGCACATTTGGGTTCAGGTGGTGGAGCTACATCCACCCATCATATTATGGACTCTCACTTATTCTTAAAGGTCAACTCCATCTCTTCAAAACCATCAGACTCGATTCACAAAAACAGAAATGTTACCTCACAGAACACGGGAGTTGCTAGTCTACCGTTGCATCGATCGGTTAGTTAGCAATTTAAGTTACTGTATGTGACGTTAATACACTGACTATAAGGATGTATATATACTGGACATGTAGCAGCGTCATCATGCAGAAACCTACGTCAGGTCACGATATGGGAAAAGTCTTTAGAGGGGCTTGAAGGGAAAATAGCATTTTGATGCTAAAACATACTTTGACCAAAATGTAAATGTTCAGATTTGATAAGGAACACAACTGGGAAGCTACAGAATAATATTAAAACCTAAAAAATAAATAAAAAATGAATGGACCTGCCCTTTAATTCACTCAGTTGATTGAGACACAGCATTACATTCAACTTAACTAAGGCGGATACGGTCATAAAGTAAATCTAGTTTCAACCTTTTTCCATGTTTTTTACAGCTGCGGCATCCAATCACATATAAATATCTTAACTGTCTTTTGCATTATTTCATATACATTCCCACATGTAGATCCAACAGTGGTCCACAGGTTACATAAAGCCAGTCAGTGTGTGTGTGTGTGTGTTGGTACCTGTTCTTGTTGCTGGAGATCCAGTCAGAGATGTAGGCGACGGCCTGACGGTGGCACTGTTTGTTCCCGAAGCTACATGCTAACATGATAAGCTCCCTCTGTAACTCCCTGAAGAGAGGAAAGAGAGGAGGGAAACATCAGCATACAATTCTTAGACTACAATCTTGACATTTGACAAAAACCTCTTGTGTTGATATCAGTTTCATCTCTAGTATGGAGATAGTACCAGGACGTATTTAGCCTAGCAGGGAGAAACTGCTGGCCTACATGCAGCTCCATCAGAAACTTAATATATATCAGTGTAGTGTGTTTTTTAATGATTTTGTTCTGTTGTTTTTTTTACATTGTATCTTGAAAATAAAATTGTGACGGCAGCAGATCCGGTCATTGTTTTTTTTTTTATTTAATAATGTGCTTGAGATGCATTTTCAAGCCGCAAATCAAATACATTTGAAGGCCGGTGATTGGTGTACTTTTGGACTTATTCTGGAGTTATTGGAAATGTTTGGATCAGTCGGAAACAATCCTGCGCACATTGGCGCTTTAATGTGTGGGCTGGCAGTGAAAATGTTGTTTTTGAAAGGCTAAACGCCAACAAATATAGACTGGAGCAGAATATTTCGTATTGTGGAAGTGATTGCATTTATCGTTTTTCAATAAATGTTGACTTTTGGACTTAACAACGCTCTGGAGTTATTGGAAATCTTTGGATCGGTCACATACAATCCTGCACACATTGGCGCTTTAATGCGTGGGCTGGCAGTGAAAATGTTGTTTTTGAAATTCTAAACGCCAACAAATATGGACTGGAGCAGAATATTCCGTTAGATAAAAACATGTCGTTAAATTTGGAAGTGATTACCTCTATCTTTTGACAATAACTGTTGACTTTTGGACTTTACAAAGCTCTGGATCACACGAGTCTGAAACAATCCTACGCAGTCGCCACTGGAATCTAATTCTACGAATAATATAATATTAATAATATTAGTGTCGCCTGATCTTTATCTGCAGAAATACCGGGTTTAAACACAGCAAAACTAGCAGGAGCGCTTGGAGACGCCCACACAGTTTGTGCACCCGAGACCTTGCCTTTCTGCACCTGTCATTGTGCGCTTAATGTGTTATTAGTGTGACGCTAGTGCTTGTGAGTGTGTGTTGCGTACTCCGTCTGGTAGGATGCCTGCAGCACGTTGCCCTCGCCGCCGGGGCCGCTGGTTGGCCAACCCATCTGATGGTACCGTGATGCAACCTGCTTCAACACATAGTCCTGATAACACACATAAACACACACACACACACACACACACACACACACACACCAATAGGAGTTAATTAACAGCCACACAGCTGTCTGAAGAGACACTTCATCCTGCCAACATGGAGCCGTTACTGACTGACTGATTGATTGATTGACTGAAGGACTGATGGAGATAGTAATTGACTGATCGGTGTTTACACTGAACAGGCTGTATTCGTCTGTGCGGTCCAGCAGTTTGTCCAGCTGGTAGAGCGCCCGGCTGGCAGAGTGCCACGGCAGGAAGGACGGCTCCTCCGGCAGGTAGCCAATCAGCTGCAAGGGGACGCCCTGTGGGAGGTACCCAGCCCTGAGACATGGAGACAGAGAGAGAGACAGACTTCGTATCATCAATGCTGCATTCATAGAAGAAGAAAATCAACTTCTACTGCTTAAAACCAGCTGGAAACAATTCATTAATAAAACCAGTTTGACTGGATCTTTCTTTTTGGACTCTTTCTGGACGCTTTTTATTTGTGCGTTCTAGGACAAACAGAGGTGCATTCTGGGACATGAATTGAATTTGAAGCCGGATCCTGATGTACATTTGATCTTTAACCCTCAATCTCTGAGTTTGTGTGTGTTAATAAACTACAGTATGAACACATTAAGAAAGAGTTGGCCTCTAAATGCCACCGTAGCTATTTAGCTGCCCGGTTACATCTACCTCCTCATGAATATTAACGAGCGTCCTTTGTGCATTCATTAACATTCATGATGTTTTGGAGGGGGGGGGACGGGGACTATTAATGAGGCAGGCAGTGCTGAGGACAGGAAGTGAACTGAGAGTGGTGTGACGTTAGTTTTATTGTTTTCGGTGTTCAGACTGAGGAGAGAAGTAATTTCTGATTTCACAGCGACGGAGGTCGGGCAGTGACCTTTACTGAAGGGCTGTCAATCAAAGAGAGCGGCAGGCGCACAGAGGAGGAAGTGATTTCATGTTCTTTCACCGAAATTGTTTCACGGACTGTTTTTGATTCATGGACGGACTAGTTGTGGACTCAGGCTGTCTAAAGGGCATCCTAGAGGGCTCTATTAGGTTTTATCTACCATAGGGGCATCCTAGAGGGCACTTCATCAGATTTGATCTACCATAGGGGCATCCGAGAGGGCACTTTATTAGGTTTTATCTACCATAGGGGCATCCAAGAGGGCACTTTATTAAGTTTTATCCACCATAGGGGCATCCAAGAGGGCACTTTATTAAGTTTTATCCACCATAGGGGCATCCTAGAGGGCACTTTATCAGGTTTTATCTACCATAGGGGCATCCAAGAGGGCACTTTATTAGGTTTTATCTACCATAGGGGCACCCTAGAGGGCACTTTATCAGGTTTTATCTACCATAGGGGCATCCAAGAGGGCACTTTATTAGGTTTTATCTACCATAGGGGCATCCAAGAGGGCACTTTATCAGGTTTTATCTACCATAGGGGCACCCAAGAGGGCACTTTATTAGGTTTTATCTACCATAGGGGCATCCAAGAGGGCACTTTATCAGGTTTTATCCACCATAGGGGCATCCTAGAGGGCACTTTATTAGGTTTTATCTACCATAGGGGCATCCAAGAGGGCACTTTATCAGGTTTTATCCACCATAGGGGCACCCTAATGGGCCCTTTGCTGCACCCTGAGCCCACCAGAGAGAGAGAAAGACCTCCAGAGAGAGTTAATCTGTTTGAGATAAGACTCTCTAAGTCTTCAAGTTGCCAACGAAACTTTAAACTCCAGGCCGTCATATTTCCATAATCTGCCTCGTATCCAACCTCCACACACTCATCTCCATTCCCATCATGCACCTGGCCTCTGAGACCATTACCATAATCCATACAGTTTGCAAAAGAAACTTCCCGTTTATGAGTGACGGGAGTAAACACGAGGATGAAGCTAGAGGTAGTGGTCGCTGTGGCAACAGCATCCAGCCCCATCGATCGGTTTTCATCTTTTAAGACGTTAACGCCGTCACGCCACATGCCATGTGTTCGCATGTGATCCATCGTCACGGCAACAGCCGTCTGTCTTTTTATTTTTTTATTTTATTTTTATCTGTTTTTTTTTCTTTTCTTCCTATTTCAATTCTTTATGTCTCCGTTCTCGCAGAGGAAAAAGTGATCTATAGTTGAGTGATCTACAATGCACACCAAGTACGATGTTCCCCTTCTGTTTTCTATCTCTCTGTGCTGTCTACAATCTAAAACGGTGAATTGTGAAAGTGCAAAACTTGGAAAATCCTGAAAAACACTGAGAAATAAACCCCTAAAAAATACAGAATATTAATTCATTCTAGTACCAGGGGCGGTTCCAGGTGTTGTGCAGTGCCACTTTTTCATGTAATCCCATCTGTATTAGGGCACAGGGCCCTGCACAAGAGCCTGAAAACCATGCCCAAAGTCAATTTTCAAAGCTGTTTTTATTCTTAAATTATTTCCCATGGGCCCACCCTGACTGGTTCTTGGTGCTACCTCATTTAAAAAAATCCTGGAATCGCCCCTGAAACAGAGAGGAAACAGATAGCTGGGCTTTATGCAAAATTCAAAACTACGTCTACCAGCACTTCTTAAGCTTGGTAATTAACACCTCATATCTTGTGTGTTAAATCCGTACACAAATTTTACAGGCGGTTAACGTATGTGTGGGACTATTTCGTGGCCGGGACCAGTAACACGGCAGTTTGTGAAAAAAAATTATCTATTTGATTCGTGTACATAGACACTAATTTCTCTTTTTTCCGTGACGTTCAGCACGACTTTCAACAACGTCTTTTTCATGCATTTTCCTATAAAAATGTCCAGCAACATGTGACGCAGGTGTCAATTTCCTCTCCAGTTTTTTCAAAATAAAACTACTAAGGTTTAGAAATAGATCGACTTAGTTAGGATTAGGCAACAAACTGCTTAGTTTAGGGAAAGATTGCAGTTTGGGTTAAAATAATGTGGGAAGTTGCTTAACTTAAGTACGGAAGTACTAGGTGAAAATCCGGTGTTTTTTGACCCACCATTCTTTATACTTCCCGGTTCACAATTACGTAGATTACATACAAATTGATTTTGTGCTGACAATCGTGAAAAAAATATGAAATTCTTGTCTATGTACACAAATCAATACATTACATTTCGGGACTATTTTACAAACTGCTGCGCGACTGGGCTTGACGACAAGACTCCCAAGAAATACTCGGCCAAAAAATAGTCCTGAACAACGATCCACTCATCTAACTCTCAGCAAATAAGCATATTTCCAAAAATTGCTTTACAGGTTTTAAGAATACCACAGATTTCAGGTGTTGCAGGGGATGAATTCTATGGATTTTGCAGCATTTTTTTTATTTCTCAGATTTTTCCTCGCCAAGTTTGGAGTGTTGTTTAACCTTCTTAAACTCACTACAAGTCCACTACAACCTCCGAAAGATCAATTTTGTTAATGCGTTAAAGGCGTTAAAACGAATTTGCGTTAACGCGTGATAAATTCATCAGTGACGAACAAATCAGCTGATAAAAGATGGAGATCAGTTTCTGAGAGGTCCTGGATGTGTTGGGCCGAGTTAAGCACTACAATCAGGGGGAGAAGCTGCTAGTTATTGTTCTTCTGCTCGCAGTTTGATTGGCTGAGACGTGAGCGATCCACGCGGCACTAAGTCCTGATTGGTGGCGGCGGCATTGTGTGAGTCTATGGGGCTGGTTTAGAAGCAGTTTAGCAGTAATAAATGACTGTCTGTGTGAGTGTGCGCTAAAACAGTGATGGATGTCGCCTCTCTTTCTCTTTGTGTGTGTGTGTGTGACCGCAGCAGTCCCTCGTTAGCTCTCCACTGAGCCTTGCTAATGGCTAATGGACAAACAATTAACTGGCCCTTAACGATGTTAACGAGTTAATGAGCTCGTTAAGACGACAACACTGGGAGAGAGACACTCACACATACACGCACACACATACATACACACACAGAGACTGTAAATGAGAGGGAAAATTGAAAATCTATAATCTCCTCGTGCATTTTGCTGCCTCGCTGTGAACAGAAACGAACAGTTTAAAGCCCGGCTAGCGTTCTATAGAGGCTCACCAGAGCTGGGACTGAAAGTGTTGCTGCTAGGAGGTCATCTCCACTGAGATGTAATTTGAGTAGAAGTATAAAGTAGCATAAATTGGAAATACTAAAGTACAAGTACCTCAACATTTTAAGTACAGTACCTGAGTAAAGGGTTAAAGATGAGGGTTGTAATTTGGGGGAATTCACCCTTTTAAAAATGTCTCTGAACTACTATGAGGTTACAAAAACCTCATGTTCAGTGTTACCATAGCGACGGATGCAGGCTGAGGTTAGAGCGTCTCCTGCTGTCAGGGTGAATATTAATGGATGTGTAGTATGTGTTTCTCTTTCTGTACAGATGGAAACCTCCTGCTGAGCTCCTATAACTCATGAACACACACACACTGGAGAAGAGGACGACACTGCAGTCGTCTCTAGCTGTTGCTCATTCAACATGACAGAGGACAGATGGCTGCGAGATACGGGAAGAGGGAAGGGAGAAGGGGGTAGATTGAGTTATAGGGATGGTGTCAGAGTAGATTTTGGTTACAGTGCTCAAAAAGCTTGAGGCTGAAAACATGACGATGAGGAACGCCACCCTCCTCTCCCTCTCTCTCTCTCTCTCCTCGCTCATCGCTCATTCATCACACTGTTTCCGTCTGGCTCGGGCTGTTTTTCAATCTCTTTTCCGTAGGTAGTCGACTCATGGTCATCTCACAGAGCCAGATGGGATCCTGTCACTGTGGGACGACACTTCTACCGACCGCAGCTCTGAGAACAGTGCTGAGCTTAAAGGGAAATTCTGCTGTTTGTCTACTTACTTTTGTCCATTATAACTCAATCATTGTGGCTCGCTTGCAATTTAGCTTATGTGCATGCTTTAGAGATATTCTAGGAGTGAATGCCACAACATGATTTGTGTCTGCAAGTTTCTGAATTGCAAAAATATGACAATATGACAAGCTCCTTTTTGACCAAATAGCTCCAGGAACTAAAGAAATTAAACTAGGAACAAAATGTCTCTTTTTACAACTTGTGTAGCACCTCAAGAACTTTTAAGATTTAATCAAATGAGGCCGATGACTGATGGCGTCTGAAGTGCAATTTTCACAATTTTCTTTGTATTCATTGTTGCGTGACTCTGATGTTTGAATGGATGCACTGAATGGAGACTGAAAACTCCAAAGTGTCAGTAGACGATCTGCTGAATGTTTGATGGTTATTTATTCCTGCTTTAGAACGTAACCGACATGAAACAATCAGCAGATAAAGTTTTATTTCTCTCCTTCACTTACTCATTTACTTTACTTGTTCACACACACACACTCTGTTTTTGAAGTAGTTGGGAAGTTAACAACCTTTTACCGTCAATAAACATTACAAGAAATGTCCACCCATCACCCTACGATAACGGCACCCAGTGCTACCTTATGAAATGAAGGTAAAGTTCAGAATTCCTGAAAAGGTTCTTGTTCCTGGAACCACTGCAGGGAAGTTCCAGGGAAACACCCTATCTGTGTAGTTTTCATCAACTTCCACTTAAAAATAAACAAAAACTTTCAATCAGACTCAAAAACAAAGTGCTTGCTTGAGTCTCCCAAATCTCTACACTAAGGATGATGAATGAATAGTCATGATGGACAAAAATATGAGAATAACCCACAGTTTGACGACTACCTTGGCCGTGGCAATGGCAGATTTGCTAAACATGCACATCTGTTGGAAGAACCTGAGGAAAATAATGCAAAGGAGAAACTCCAGGCCTCAGGAAAACCCTCCAGGCAACAGTGTTAATCCTTGAGCCACAGAGCTGCTCTTATCTAGGTGTTGTGGATGCCGGAGGGATCACCCGCTGGCAAAGCTCCATCCCAATGCCTCGTGTGTGAATGTTAATGTATGTATGAAAATCCATAGGTCTTAGCTGAATTCACATACAGGATATAAACAGCTGACTGTGCAGCAGCACATTCTCGATCCTGCTGGCTAAACAGATGGTGACAACTCTGAAATACATCTGTCCGTTCAAAACATTCAGCCCATCAAAAACAGACATATCTGAGGGAGGCAGACATATCATCAATCCTGTTCAACAAAGAGACACTCCTTATTGCAAAGCAATTAAAAGCAAACAGAAACAGACAGAAACAATGGATCAGCCTGGCTGCACTCTCCCTCTGAGTGTCCAGATGTCTTACAGTCTGAGTGACAGATGAGCCTCTCAGGAACAGAGAGAGAGGACAGGAAACAGATAATTCGTTATATCACTTTCTTCTGCTATAACGAACTGTCCGTTCCACTCTGTCAGTCTTTGAAGAGGGGATTGTAAACCAGACTAAAACTTTTTTTTTTCTGGTTAAAAGACAACTCACCTGGCCAGGTTGAAGGCATCATCAATAAGTCCTGCCCTGTTTCCAACGGAGATGATCTGAGAAAAAGTGAGACAGACAGAGAGGGTGTAAAAAAGACAAAGAAGAGAGTGGAGACAGACTTAAACAGAAAGAGAGACTGCCAAACAGACAGAAAGACAGTCAGAAAGACTGTCAGACATACTTCAGGGTTGTTGTGGAGCTGTTGAATCAGCAGTTTCCAGTTCTGGAAGTCATAGTTCACACGGAAGTAGCCCGTCTGGTTGATGTTGCCTAGCAACCAGGTGTTGTCGTCCATCTGACCAATCCTGTGGGTTTCTGAGACAATAATGAAAACATTAGTCAGTTAGTTATTCAACAATTTCTCCTTTTAAAAATCACTGGTTTGGTTCAACCAAAAACCCAGGATATTAGTTGAAAGTCATCCGATATGCAGACGATACCACGCTGTCCTGTTAGCAATATTTTAATCGACAGTTTCTCCCCAATACAAACAGCACTGGTTCAACAAAACACTGGAATAAACAGCACCAGAATGAGTTTTAGTTTCCAAAAACAGAAACAGAACAAGCATTATATCTCAACTACAATTACAGTTTACATCCATGTCTGTCCAAAATGTCATCACTTCATCATTTTATCTTGTTAGACATTTGTGTGAAATTGTCATTATTAGGATATGAATTTCAAGAAATCGCTCAAGGCGCTCTTGCGATATCACAAGAATTTGACTAATGTAATCTCTCAGTGACCTTGACATTTAACCACCAAACCTTAATCAGTTTATGTTTAAGTCAAAGTGGACATTTGTGCCAGTTTGAAGAAATTTGCTCAAGACTTTCCTGAGATATCACAAGAATGGGAAAGACGTAAGGTCACAGTGACCTTGAACTTTGACCACCAAAATCGAATTAGTTCATCATAGAGTCCAAGTGGACGTTTGTGCCAAAATTGAAGAAAATCCCCCCATGCGTTCATGAGATATTGCGTTCACAAGAATGGACCAGACGTACGTACATACAGATGGATGGACGGACAACCCAAAAACATAATGCCTCTGGCCAAGGTTATCGCCGGTACGGAGGCATAAAAACAGAACATGAGTTTTATTCTCCAAAAACTGATGGAGACAATGCTTTCTTCTCCAAAAACAGAAGCAGAATGAGTTTTCATGTCCATAAACAGAACCATATTTGGCTTTTTTCTCCAAAATATCTTTATTCTCTATAAAACAAAGCAGAACTAGCTTTATTTTCCAAAAAAACAGATCCAGAGAGTTTTATTCTCCAAAAAACAGAAGCAGTATTAGCTTTACGCACCATGAAAAGAAAGTTTTTTATTAGTTCCAAAAAACAAAACTTCATTCTATTAGTATGAGCTTTATTCTCCATAAAGAGAAGCAGAAGGAGGTTTATTCCCACTGCTGAAAGACCTCTCTTAGTCCATTAACTACAAATTACATATCTCAACATAATGAGATAATTAATTTGTGATCATGGGATGGTTTGCTCCGTTAACAAAACAATCCCAAGATAACGGCTTGTTATCTCAAGGTAACAAGATAATTGATCGTAAAATAAACTTTTATGGAGACGATGTTGGACCTCAGTTTTAGTATCTTAAGCAAACCGGCAGCACTGTACCTGTCCTGTTGTTGATCCAGATGAGGGTCTCTGCACTAACACTGGATGTATTTCCCACGGCGACCGTCAGTGGAACCTGCCACTGTAAACTACAGAGAGGGAGAGTGATGTCAGTAATGGGCGGTGGAATTGGATTTGGTTTTATTGCTTCAGTTATCAGAAAGAGAGACATTAGAGAGAGAGAGCGGCGGTCAGCGGTGATCAGTCAACATCAGTCGGCTGGAAGAGGAGCAAGCGACACCGACTGTGTTATAGAGAGAGAGAGGAAGTGAGAGTGTAATAGCTGCATCAGTCGGCGAGCATCAGTCAAGTGGAAGTAGCTGAGGGTTATTGTCTTCTTCAGAGCGAGAGGTTTAATGTGCTGTCCAGTGGCGGTCAGTTTCTATATTTTCAAATCGCATGAAAGATGCTCCTTTACTGCTCGAGTGGATCCCCCCCCCCATCAGACTCATAAAAACCTTTTAAAAACCAATTGGGTGTCTCAAAATTGCATCACGGCTGAGCTTAAACAAGGCTGTTTTTCTTAGTTCCTGAGACGCCGACATTAAGGAGATAAGTGGTTTTTGAATTGCAGCAAGATAGACGAATGGATGATGTGGGAGTGAACTCAGCTCTGTGGAGTAAAGAGTTATCAGAAAAGTGAGAAGTATGTTCTAGTGCCGTCGTAAGTGGTGTTTTATAGTCCAAATGTTGAACGTAGAGGAGCTGAAGGATCATATCATCATTTCATTTTGAGCTGTAAATCAGTAAAAAAACACTTTAACTGATGCAAATGTTGCTCCTATTTCTTCTCTAATTTGCATACATTTTGCAAAGTACAAAAAACTCCACTACATTTATTTGACAGCTATTTACAGATTCATATTTTACATATAAAACATACTGTATGATTAACTTATAAAATATGATGCATTGTTTTACATTAAATTGTTCAAACATGACCAACGACATCAAAAATGCTGCTTACACATTGATGCATCAATCACATCAGTCGGCCTTCATCGACGCTCGTTTTCTGTATTCGGGTTGGTGTTTCTGGGCCTTTAGTGTGTTTTTTGTCCAGTGGGAAAGGAGCTTAATAGTGTGTGAAGAGAGAACCGACTCTGAGAGCTCATTATGTTTCCTGATGCTTTTTGTTAGTGACCGGCAGATGCTGTTAAAGCACACACAGCAGCCTCATTGTAATCTCAACACTTCCTGTATGTGAGCACTAATGACACTAATACGAGTCTGTAAAGTGAGACATCCTCTTTAAATTCCATTAAACACTCAAAACTGATTCATACTTGAATTAAAGTGGATTTTAAATACAGACAGAAAACAATCAGCGTCACACTCCATTCAATTCATCCATTTAAGGAGAGTGTGTGTGTGTGTTTTTTTTATATATATATATATATATATATATATATATATATATATATATATATAGTCAGGGTCATTGTAACACAATCAGCTAGAGAAATACCTATTTACCAATCCCATAACAGCCATGCGTCGCCCCAGGCAACGGTGGATCAATACCGCTGCCTAGCAACCGAGTATTTAATCTGATATTTATATCAACGTGTTGGACAGGAGTGGAACCCAATTACACACACACACACAGTCAGCAGAGTGTGTTTATTAATATTTGATCAGAATGAAAGCGGTTTATTTTTCTAACAGTGTGAGAGTGTTAAAGAGGAACTATTATGTTTTTGTGCTTTTCCTTCAGTGTGTTAAATAGTTTTTTGTGCATGTACAAGGTCTTCAATGTTATAAAGCCCAGTGTTATGAGCATAATAGACTGTAACCATGATGAGGTGTTTACTGGGCGGAGCATTAAGTGGAGGCAGAATAATACTCTGAACACGTTAGTTAACGCTGGCTAGCAAGTATTGTTGGCTTGTTTTTTTAACAATGGCTGAAGAAAATACTAGTTTATCTCAATTTGTACTGTTACTCACTCTCCAGGATCACGAGTGCTAGTTGAAAAAGGTCACATTAACCAAAGTGATCAGGGATGTCAAAGTTAACGTGATAATAACCTGTTAACGCAAATTCGTTTTAACACCACTAATTTCTTTAACGCAATCTTCGGAGGTTGTAGCGGCTCAGTTTTGAAGCTAGAGTGAAGATACTGGCATCATATGAAACTAGAAAAACCTAATGAATCCATTGGTACCAACCATGTCATACTAGCTTGTCGTGAAGGAGGTTAAATAATTCTCCAAATATACAAAAATAGTCATAGTCAAGTCAAGCCAAGCTGTCAACACAACTGACAGCTGTTGGGCTGCAGTCTGCCATGTTATGATTTGAGCATATTTTTTATGCTAAATGCAGTACCTGTGAGGGTTTCTCGACAATATTTGTCATTGCTTTGTGTTGTTAATTGATTTCCGATAATAAATATACACATACATTTGCATAAAACAGCATATTTGTCCACTCCCATGTTGAAAAGATCATTAAATACTTGACCAATCTCCCTTTAAGGTACATTTTGAACAGATAAAGCCAGGTTCAGAATTCTTGTTTCATTTTATTGACATATTAGAGTCAAATGTTTTTCTTGAAGGGATTATGGATATTAAAATGTCCATAAGAAGTCCCCAGATGACAAATGACCATCGTGGTTAGGCAGACATAAAACGTATAATTTGCACTTCAGACAGCGAACGAGGATTTCCCAAAATGGACTTGCTTCAGCCTCGATTCAATAAAAGCTGTTGGTCAAAGACCTCACATGAATGAATCTTCTGGCACCAGAAACAATCTTAATAGAATAAAATAATGAGTTTTTCCATTTCTTAATGTCCAGTTTAGAAATTAATGTTTTGTCTTGTTGTGTTAATGTCACACTGCTTTATGCATTTTAATTATGTTCGTCAAACACTCTGTGATGTGCTTTATAAAGGTAAAGCAGTATATAAATAAACTTCCTTACAACTGCTCCTCTCTGTACTCGTGAATAATGTATTATCAAACGCACAGCCGCTCGTCCTCCAATTACCTCTCTGTGTACGTGTCAGGTGACAAAGCTTCTCTTCTCTCTTTAGTCACAATCACAGAGACCAGTGGTGATGTGTTTACATCGCCTCTGATTTATTTTCAGTATCATTAGCTCGACCTTATCGTTAGCTGTCCTCTGGTTTCTCCTTGTCTCTGTTTCTGTCAGCTCGCTTCTTTAAAAAGCATTTATTTGCCTCGCTGCGTCATTTTGTTTGATGCTGAGGAAATAAAAAAAGACGCACATTTGAAACGTCTCCCTCAAACCGCCAGGGAGCTGGAAGAAAAGACAAATGTTAAGTGTTTGACAGAAAATAAACTGTGATGTTTGAAATGTCACCTTAACAGGAAGTTTGAAAAGAGAGATTATTATTGAAACAAAAAAGCTTCATTTCCAGCTTCCTTTTCTTTAAGGGACAGATGGCAATTAGTGAGTAATTAGTTTGATGTATTCGGGGAGAGATCAAGACTTAGGAAATCCCGACCAACTTTACTGTCTTTCAGAGGCTGTAACAGGTTCAGTTTTCCAGCTAGAGTGAAGATACTGGTATCATATGAAACTACAAAACCTAATGACTCCATCGGTACCAACCATGTCATACTAGCTTGTTGCGAATGAGATTAAATATCGCTCCAAACTTACACTAAATTTTGGCGAGGAAAAACTGGCATGGCCATTTTCAAAGGGTTCTTTGACCTCTGACCTCAAGATATGCAGTATAAATGTGTTATTGTCTCCTATTCTAAAATGGCGTATTTGAATATTTCTGCATACTGGGGTCCCTAGACAGTCTTGAATTACATAAATTGGGTTTCACTGTAAAGCTGAGACTCTTGTGGATCCAATGGGCCCAACTGTATTCATGTGTGATGATGTTAGTCCCCATAGTAGACATTTCATTGTAGTGAGACCATTTGAAACTTGACCTCGCTGTATTAAATGACCTGTGGTTACCTCTAGGATAATCACAGCCTCATGAAGCTTCACAGCCGCAATCTAGAGACCTAGAGCATTCAGAGGATGGATGGCTTTCCTAGTTAGATTGAAAATAAGGGGGTTTCTGAGTAGTTTACACAACAGAAATGCCTGCCATCCAATTGCTGAAAAATGCAATTCTTGCAGAAATGTCCAAAATGTTAAAGGTTTTTGATTCCAAATCACAGCAGGTGTCTTAATGTGGTATTTTGGAGGTACAATTGATCATTTTTATCAATTCTCCAGTGGTAAATTTTTTTTAAATTTAGCACCAAATCTGTGTAACAAATGGTGTCAACCCAAAAATAGCTGCAAAAACTTATGAGACATAAAAAAGCATGGGAGCAACCATCATATACTTCTATCATACTCAAACTTGACACACAGTGCTGAGCAGCATCTCATATTAATCTTCAGGTTTCCAGCTTTCAGATGTTGTACACCTCTCCTATGTGACATCTACTGTTGACCTGCTATCTCACCCTAAAGACCCCCTGGACCCCTCTAAAAAAGACAAAAACAGCTCTATTGTGGGTCTCAGAGGGTTAAAAGAAATGCCTCAAAAACAAGCTCAAACAAACAAAAAAAAAAAAAAATGGGGGCCTAACATTGATCCTTGTATGAAACCAACCATCCAAGCTTTGAAAAGTTGTTAGTTGCGCAGTTATTTAAGGATTTTAGACACGCTGGACAGCTTCAATACGGGCCGACGATCGTTTAAATCATAAGTGTCACCACCAGTTTGAGAGAGCTCATCGGCTTTCCAGTGATATTTCAATTTCTTTCTGTATATTTCATTATATTTCCAAGAATGCTCTGTTTCCCTGCATGTAAATAAAAAATCAAATAAATAAATAAATCAGGAATTTAAGTCAACAGCGTGTAACACTGTGGGACACTGCTGTGTTTCTGAACGCAGCTCTGCAGGATCAAACAGCAGCGTCGGCCTCTGATTCGATCCACTGACAGTTCGGCTAAAAGCACAACAACAGTTTCTCTTCACAAGCGTCGGTGAGCGCCTCGGGACCACCGAGAGTGTCTGAACGCAGCCCCGTGAGACTCAACAAGCGCCAGAGAAAGAGCTGAGCTCCACCTACAACAAACAGCTTCAGATAATCAGCTGACGAGACCTCGGGAGCGACTCTGAGCTCCAGCGAAAACACAAAAGACTCCGGATGAAAGAAAGAAAAAAAGAGCACAGAAGAGGAGGGAAACATAAAATAAAACTTTTGGTGAGAAACTGAGTAGGTCAGAGTGATTGTAAATGTCAGCTACGGTACAAAAACATGACAGGAAGAGAAGAGAAGAAGTGAACAACAGGTAAAAAAAGAAAGGAAAGTTGCTGATGAAGTATTGATGGAGGAGAAAGTGGGTCGATAAAACAGTGAAGAGAATAATCTCCAGAGGTTGTGAAGCATGTGAATAAAACATCACGTGAATCAAATATAAATGAAATATAAATCATGTAAAGAATGTGAAGAAAAAAAGTGCTTCTTCAGTAGAAAACGCAGGACGGACTTATTGAGGTGTGAAACAAAGAGGATTGTCTCAGCGGTAAATGACTTAATGAAATCATGACCAGATGTGTGTGAAGACCGTTTAAAGGCCGGTTAGTGTTCTCTAGAGACGGTACCGGTACCAGGACAGTTATTCTTAGAGCTGTACGGGTGGTAGAGTTGAACATGTAAAGGTCATCCTGAGGGCGGCAGTACACCAAAGGTCAGGGGAGGGTTAGCTGTTTCTATTTTCATATCGGCCAGTCGTGGTTATTCAAGATCGCTGATCGCTTGGGATGATGGGAGAAGGACGGGGTGGGGGGATTTATGTCACAGCACGTCAATGAAATGCCACGATGGACGACATAGTGTAATGCCCGGTTCAGACTAAATGATATCAGCCCGATTAAAGCCCGACACGGCCGTCGTAGGGTGTCAACTCGGATCGGGAATGATAAATGAGTGTCGTGTGCGACAATCAATCGTTTTATCTTGTGTAGTGTGTCATAGTAGGCGACAACCGACGCCGCGTCTGGGACGCCTCACGCCGTCCCGACAGAAAGTCTAGCATGTTTGATTTTGATTTTTTTGCTTTTCACATCATGTTCCGTCATGGCCGTGAATTGACCGGCTGAGCACAGACGCACACAGCTGTAAACAGAAGGCTACTTATTATACAGAATGATGTCACCGGATCTTCCCAGCGCAACTGCTGCCAGACCTCGTGGTAGGATATTCAATCTAGGTTGTGTCTGGGTCAAAAACACCTACGCCGTTGCATCTTTGTGCATGGAGCATCCCGTTGCGCGCCCACTTTTGCTTCTCCCTGTGAATTATATTTGTACTGTTTTCCCCTGGAGCCCCATTGGCCTCTTTACATGGTCGGGCCCGGGGGCTTGAGCCCCAGAAAGCCCGTATATTAGAGACGGCGGTGCCGGGAGAGTGTGTATTGTCGGAACAGGGGACCGACGTGTATTCTGTCATGTGTCGCAGCCAAGTCACGACAAGAATTTACGACTCTCAATCGTCTAATCTGACATACTGACCATCATAACTGTCAAAAATATCGTGTAGTCTGATCCTGGCATTACGCTCTGTCCACAGAGGGAACATCAGCAGTGCGTGGCGGCTGCTTCCCTGGATGGCTGCATATGTCACACGTGTGGCATCCATGCCAGCAGTGTTGCTGCTGCTGCTGCTGCCAGCCCTTTCTTTCTACATAGAGTTTGTCTTTCATAATGGCCATTTCATTTCATTATAAATGTCGTTTATATTTATTTTAGACAGAGAAAGGTTAAGAAACATGTGGTAATTTGTTAATAATAGTAATAATCCACCATTAAAACCCCGTACTTTATTCATTCATTGAGCTCTGCAAGTCACTGCATGTTCTACAACACTATCCGGCACATATTTCAGAATAAAAACCTTAACAAGCGTTAACAAATGAAGGAATTCTGTCCACACACTTGAGGGCTTTAATTTTGAAATGAAAGCAGGAAGTGTTGATTTAACAAAAAATCTGGATGTTGGGGCTCCATTTAGTTTACATTTTGAACGCAGCATGCCCAAAATAACAACAAACGCATGTCATAAGTGGTCATTTAACTGGTTAAAGGTCATAACAATACAGGATTACAGGATGAAACACATTTTAAACTCTAACCTGTTGTTGCTCCGGACGTCCTGCCCGTACAGGAAGTGCTCCTGGCTGACGGTGATGTAATGAGTGGGGAGCTGCTCTGATTGGTTCTTGCTGATGGTCACAACGGGGTAGCCCATTTGCAGAGTCCACCTGTCCATCATCTGTCCAATGTCGATGTCCCGCCCCTCTGAGCGCATGGCCTGGACAAAACAAAATTACTTATAATTAACTAACAAATTATTCACTGATGATTGAAATCATTAATTAGGTCATCATCCATCATCAAAGTTAATCAATATATAGCTCAAAGTCACTTAATTAGAGAAATAATGAGGTAATTGGAGCTCTGATTGGCCGGCAGCTCGTTAAAGAGCCGCCGAACATCACTAACGAAGATGAATCCAATCAAACAGACTCCAGAAACTTCCTGTGTGCAGGACAACAATCCTCGCCTCCACCTGTCAAGTCACGTTACCATGGCAACAGGAGTTTCCCCTCGCCACCGTCTTAACGAGCGTCTCTACGGCCTTCATTAGAAACGGCTGTAAGTTAAATAATTAACAGCTTCTGTCAGTCTGGCTGCTTTAATCCCTGAAGGGCTGAATGATGCTCAGTTACAGGTTTAAAACCCACCTGCTGTAGAGCAAAGCATTAACGCTGCTCCACCCTGAAGCCTTTGAGCCAGGTGGAGGAGGACGGGTGGTTGGTTTAAAACACAGAACCCAGGTAAAGAAGCAGATGGGTACCTGAGTCAGTTTGCTCCACAGGTCGTCTCTGGCTGCGTTGCTGTACATGTGACTAAGCAGATAATCCTGAAAACAAACACAGACAACAGATAAGAGATTAACCACACCATGTGACAGAAAATGACATCATTTGATAGACCCATTTTAGTCTTTTTTAGAGGGGGTACAGGGAGTGTTTAGGGGGAGATAGCAGGTCAGCAGTAGATGTCACATAGAAGAGGTGTACATCATCTGAAAGCTGAGAACCTGAAGATTAATTTGAGATGCAGCTCAGCACTGTGTGTCAAGTTGATGATGGTCATTCCCATGCTCTATTATGTTTCATAAATTGTTGCAGCAATTTTTTGGGATGATGCTATTTGTTACACAGGTTTGGTGCTAAATTTAACAATTTTTTACCGCTGGAGAATTGATAAAAATTATCAATAATCCCTCCAAAATACCACATTAAGACACCAAGACCTTGAGGAACACCATAGAAAAAGCCATGCTGTGATTTGGTTTCAAAAACCTTTAACATTTTGGAGATTTCTGCAAGAATTGCATTTTTCGGCGATTGGATGGCGAGCACTTCTGTTGTGTAAACTGCGCAGAAACCCCCTTATTGTCAATCTTGCTGGGAAAGCCATCCATCCTCTGAATGCTCTAGGTCTCTAGTTTGTGGCTGTAAAGTTTCATGAGGCTGTGATTATCCTAGAGGTCACCACAGGTCAATTTATACAGTGAGGTCAAGTTTCACTACAATGAAATGTCTACTATGGGGACTAACATCACACATGAATACAGTTGGGCTCATTGGATCCACAAAAACTGCATGTGATTATCATAAAGTGGGCATGTCTTTAAAGGGGACACTCGTGGGTACCCATGGAACCCATTTTCATTCACATATCTGGAGGTCAGAGGTCAAGGGAAGTGTGGAGTGTTATTTAACGTCCTTCATGACAAGCTAGTATGACATGGTTGGTACCGATGGATTCATTAGGTTTTCTAGTATCATATGATACAAGTATCTTCACTCTAGCAGTATTGCATTAATGCGTTAAAGAAATTATTGGTGTTACAATTTGCGTTAACTTTGACAGCCCTACTTTTAGTATAATGTTATAGTGCTTTAGAACAAATTTGATGCATATGTACGAGAGGGTCGTGTAAGCGAAATGTGTCATAGGAGAACACATTTCAAAGCATCTAAATGTGTTTGAAAATGGTGAATTTCCATCCCAGTGACATGACGAGCAAGTAATGCTACCTGAGTAGAGAGTCTAAAGGGCTTTGGGCTCTGACTTCAAACTCTAACTTGTACTTTCTAAACTAATGAACAAGGTGAAGCCTGCGAGGCACCCGGAGAGAGTCTTAGCGGCGCAGCGGCTTCGTTTCCAACCTGTAAATCGTCAGTGACGGTTGTGTCTGGTTTCATCCCCGTCTGTTTCCAGCAGCGGGTGGAAAAGTCATCCTCGCTGCAGTGGATCAGGTATATAAAAAGCTTTAGGGGAGGCTAGTGGATGGTCGGGTTTATATTGCAACTAGAAAAGGCAGGAGAGTAGTAGAAGATCACACAGGACACCTACAGAGAGAGAGCTCTAATCCTCTGTCCACTGTGTGTGTGTCTCACGTTCACTAAAGCTGACATGACGAGAGATAAAACACCTCCACACACACATAGAAATGTGATCCTGATCCAATACAAACAGGTTCAGCAGCATGATGATACACCTAAACCACACTGATAACAAGCCTTCTGTAAGACACAGATGGATGCGAGGTATAATCATTTCATGAAAACTAATTAATTATTAACGGCCGTGAGGTGAAAGACTCCTGTCTGTTGATGAGGACTGTTTTCATCTCGTCTGAGAATGACCTCCGTTCTCCATCAACACATCGACGTTCCCCCAACAGGCCAATTCTGCCTTTTTTTTCCGCAGCCAGCTGGTCTCCTCTGGGCTCCGTCAGGAAAAACAACAAAATCAAAGCTTCAAATAGGGATATTTCATTAAAATCACTTTATCCTACATGTCTTGTTTAAATTTTTGCCAAAAATGAACCGTTTGCCCTAAAAAAATGCTGTAAAAAAACATTCAATTCTGCGCTCATCAGAGCAACTGGGAAGCTATGATTGACTCAGCTGAGACCCACAGTCCCACGACCAAAAATCTGTGAAACGTGGGCTGAACTGTGTCTGTTTATACAGGGACGACAGGCCAAGAGAGGTTGTTAAAATGTAAATTGTTCAATATGTATAGCATGTGGAGCCCCCCATTTCTTTCCAATATTGGTAACACTCGTGGGTACTTTAATGTTGTAGCAGTGGTTCCCAACCTGGGGTCCGGGCCCCCCTTAAGGGTGCACCAGGATTTGTCTGCTCTGAGCTTGTTGAAATTAGATTTGTTCATGTATAATTAAGTTCATAATAACACACTTACTAGATAATTTATACAAAAGTCTATTTAAAAAAATATATATTTTCTTTAGGGCTGTCAGTCGATTAAAATATTTAATCTTGATTAATTTAATGTTAATACCGATTAATCACAACTTAATCACATTTTTTATCTGTTCAAAATGTACCTTAAAGGGAGATTTGTCAAGTATTTAATACTCTTATCAACATGGGAGTGGGCAAATATGCTGCTTTATGCAAATGTATGTATATATATATGACTGGAAATCAATTAACAACACAAAACAATGACAGATATTGTCCAGAAACCCTCACAGGTACTGCATTTAGCATAAAAATATGCTCAAATCATAACATGGCAAACTGCAGCCCAACAGGCAACAACAGCTGTCAGTGTGTCAGTGTGCTGACTTGACTATGACTTGCCCAAAACTGCATGTGATTATCATAAAATGGGTATGTCTGTAAAGGGGAGACTCGTGGGTACCCATAGAACCCATTTTCATTCACATATCTGGAGGTCAGAGGTCAAGGGATCCCTTTGAAAATGGCCATGACAGTTTTTCCTCACCAAAATCTAGCGTAAGTTTGGAGCGTTATTTAACCTTCATCATGACGAGCTAGTATGACATGGTTGGTACTAATGGATTAGTCTCATATGATACCAGTAGCTTTAAAACTGAGCCCGATACAACCCCAAAATCGCAAGTTCCGTTAATAATTAAAGAGATTTGTGCTGTTAAAATGAATTTGTATTAACTTTGACAGCCCTCGTTGTTATGTTATATAATTTTTTGAAGAACTACTGCAGAAAATATTTTCCCAACATGTTTTTTTTCATGCAGCTGAGGACTGAAACTAAAGCTGTTATTAGGTAGTGTGGTGTAATGTTCAGCATACTGTATATGGACCCGTAACACACAGTACTCTCTACTGCTGGATCAGCAGTGTTTTATATAGAATCTGGTTCTCAGTGTGTTCCAGGTCACTGACAGTCTATGCAGGAAAACTAGGACATGCTGTGTGTGCGTGTGTGTGTGTGTGTGTGCGTGTGTGTGTGTGTGTAGAGGATTCATACATATTTCCATCCATGCCTGTATTCAGAACAAAAACTACATTTAACCCACTTTCACCTTACATCATATGACATCATTTTTATAGCAGCTGCCAAATGATTTCATCCAATTTTTGTGGATAAAAAAGTGTTTCTTTTCTGTAAAACAAACTCTGTTTTCTGCTGCTCTGATGACATTTAACATTAACCAGTGTGAACCATCAGAGAGCCAGCTAGCAGCTACACACAGCTGAACAATAAATAATGCAGCGCGCTCTGTCATTAACACCACTGATGTTGTTATCTGCTCTGCTGTATCCGTTAGTGGTTTCAGTCAATGAGACAAACCTCCAGAGTAAAACAGACTATCAATATGAAGCTGAGATTTGCCAAAAAAGAAAAAAAAAGTGTCGCCTCAAATTACTTCTTGCTTTCTCCGTGATTCATGTTTCATCACTTTGTACAACAGCCAGCTGCCGTTCTCCACCACGGATCAATTCATTGGATTCTACTTTGAACTTGTCCCTAAGTAAACTGCTGTAGAGCAATTCCAAAGAATTTATGGTACCTCATTAAACTGAAATTTAATTTTCTCACGTTCTGCTGTCACACTGCAAACATCCCTAAACCTCTGAGACCCACCGCCTTCGGGAGCGAATTTGGAGGTTTTAGGAAAGGGAGTTAAAGATGTTTGGATTAGATTAGACCAAAGACTGTATAAGACATTGATTTATGGGCTGCCATTTTAAAGCATGAGTTCGGCATTTTGTCCGTCACCATCTTGACTTTTTTCCGCCGCCATCTTTGTTTTTCTCCGTCGCCATCTTGGTTTTTGTCCATCGCCATCTTGGTTTTTGTCCGACGCCCTGTTGATTTCTGTCCGTCGCAATGTTGGTTTTTGGCCGTGGCCATCTTAGTTTTTGGCAGTCACCATCTTGGTTTTTGCCCGTAGCCATCTTGCTTTTTGGCCGTCGCTATCTTGTTTTTTTGGAACCAGAAGTGACCCGAGAAAGTGGAGCTAAGTAAAACCGAATGCTAAATAAGACATTTTTAGGCGACCAAAATGTTGTAATAGACTTTGATAAAGAGAAAACACACTGTGAAAGAGTTAAAGTTCCAAAACGAAAACACAGACAACTCCCAGACCGGACAACGCCGTGGTAGTGACCTGTCTACCACAAGGTAGCCACGCCCTAAGGCATCCCCTGCTTTATGGTCTATTTGACTCTAAATGGGACCATAATTTACTAAATAAACATCATGCTGTATTGAAGAAGACTTGAAACTAGCGATTGAGACCATAAACTCATGTTTACAACGTTTACTGAGGTAATAAATCAAGTGAGAAGTAGGCTCATTTTCTCATAGACTTCTATACAATCAGACTTCATTTTGCAACCAGAGTAGTCGCCCCCTGCTGGCTGTTAGAAAGAATGCAAGTTTAAGACACTTCCGCATTGGCTTCACTTCTCAGACCCAGAGGTGGCCGCCTGGATTAGATTCAATTTCACTGTCATTGCATAAGTACTTGTAGAAGTACTTAACCATAAGTGCAAAGAGCAGTTAAGTGCAGAGTGATACACATATGTATAGAAGCATATATAAATAAACAATAAGAGGTGGATATGAATACTTTAAGAACATTAATATTATTAACATGTATAGTCTACGATTAAAAATGTGCTATTGTGTCGTCTCATTCTAGTATCTTTTGACTCATTTTAGGCCAACACTAAATGAAATGACCCACCAGAATTTTACTCTTGGCAGTGCAGAATAGGCTTTTAAACATCTGAATTAATCAAATATACAAATACAAATTGGTGTCTGGTGGTACTTGGACTTATGACAAGAGTATTCAGAAAATCCTGGCTACAGTCCTGTCCTGTGAGTGTCAGTTCTGTAGCTCCGGTACACTTAAAACACTGTCTGTGCTCAGGTTGAATTCAGGTCACTCACAGTGGATTGTAATATTGTTTTACAGCAGGAAAAAAATCTGCAGAACAAATCCATTTATTCACTGCCCATCTGTATACTCAGTATGCTCCAAACAGTCAGGGTTTAGCCAAAAATATGGCTCACACACACACAGAGCTTCTGTCTGAATCCAGGTGACAGACCATTTTAAAGCCAAACTCAGCTCTCCCTGTCGTCCTTTGATATATAAACCTCTGTATACACAGCTGGACCTGCAGGACGACATGAACTTACATTGAGGCCTTTCTGGAACAGCGTCTGTCCCATCACGTTCGCCAGCATCCGGATCAACGCCGCCCCCTACAGACAGCACAGAGAAACACACTTTCAAACGCAATAACATATGAAAACATGCTCTTAATTGTTAACGTGACGCTAACCAATTAATCTCATTGGAATTGTTGTGATCACTGGATTAGCTTGCAGAGGCAATCAGTGTTGAGCTTTCAAGTACATGTAAACTTTAGTGAACTTTGACATGCAAATTCCTGCTGTTGACCAATTGTAAAATGTCTTAAAAGTGCAGATTCTTGAGGGAAAACAGAGCCGGAGAGCCCTAAATGGTGGAAGCTATCATATTAGCCACCGAGCTAGCTCACCAACTAATCCTCAAGTTATCACTGTGTCCCTGTATTTCATTAGGATTAAATAATTCTTACTTTTTTGTAGGCAATCCAGTCAAAGACTCGGTCGATGTCCGTCGCCTGCTCCACTTCCTGGGAGATCGGATGGGAGGTACTTAGCCCATCCAGTAGCATCACCTCATGGAGGACATCAGTCAGGAAGCGTTGCTTCTCCTGAAAACACACACACATTCGTCTTTGTCACTTATGGGGACATTGTATTAACACTGATGTTGGCGACATTGGTGTGTGAACAGGTAATAGTCCCCACAATGTTGGTGTATGAACAGATAATAGTCCCCACAATGCTGGTGTGTGAACACATAGTAGTCCCCACAATGCTGGTGTGTGAACAGATAATAGTCCCCACAATCCTGGTGTGTGAACACATAATAGTCCCCACAATGCTGGTGTGTGAACAGGTAATAGTCCCCACAATGCTGGTGTGTGAACAGATAATAGTCCCCGCAACGTTGGTGTGTGAACACATAATAGTCACCGCAATGTTGGTGTGTGAACACATAATAGTCCCCGCAATGCTGGTGTGTGAACAGATAATAGTCCCCACAATGTGATTAATATTCTCCAGTGATTTCTGGAGTTTGCTTTGGTTTTCTTCCCGCTCAGCTTTCAATCAAAACACGCCTTAACCCTAAAAATAGGGGACTCAAATATCTGTCCATATACGGGAGGTGAGTCCTCGCAATGTTGGCGTGTGATCCCCACGATGTGATTAATACTCTGCAAAATGATTTTTGGAATGTCGGGTTTGTTTTGTCTTGTTTTTTTTCCAGCTCAGCTTTCAATAAAAACACGACTTAACCCTAAAAATATGAGACTCAAATATTTGTTCCCACAATGTTCGTGTGTGATCCCCACGTTTTTTTGGCATCTGGGGGTTTGCTTTGGTTTTCTCCCAGCTCAGCTTTCGCCAGACTCCAGTTAAATAATCCAGTATTTTTGGCAAAACAATCAGTTGGTTGGTCAACAAACTGTCATGTAGTGGAACAGTTGGTTGAGTAAACAGAGGTTTAGTTGTGTAATTAATCCGGTTAATCTTTGTTTATTGTAATTTGTGTTTATCTACTTGTTTCCAATCTTCATCCACTAGTTTCTGGGCTTATTTCCTCTTCTTTCATCTTGTCATTTTCTTCTACTACTACTTCCTCTCATCTACTTATTTCCTACACTCATTTCCTTTCTTGTTGTTGTTGGTCTTTCCTCTCTTTGTTTCCTCTCATTATTCCTTTCCCTGTCACCTCTCTTCTTCTCCTCCTCCTCCTCTGCTCTCTTGGTTTCAAGGTTTTAATAGACATCGGCAAACATGTTGAGCTGTAACGAGCTCTGTCTAAATTACCCCTGGGAGCAGGTTAAATCCGGAGTAGTGCGGCTCTGTCTAATTCATGGATTACAGTGTTTACTATGGAGATTTGGTTTTAATGAACCTCCATCCTGTTAAGCAATAGAATTGTTGGCTTATTAAGTTTTAGACGTTAATGAAGTGAATGAACAGGAACTTTTTTTTTTGTTGAATTAACAGTATCTGCAGGGATCTGGCTAAGTCTTGGTCCAAGGTGGCTCTGTGTAATTCATGGATTTAAATTGTTTATTAAGTAGATTTGGTTTTAATGAATCTACATCTAGTTAAACAAAAGTTTCTTGACATTTTTAATGAACATTAGATTCAACAAAAAGATTTAGACTGTACAGTGTCTGCTGGGATCAGGCTACTTCTTGGCAGGCAGATGTGGCTCTGTCAGTGTTGACTTTCATGAAATATTGATCTTGTTAAACAATATAGTTTAAATTAGTCTGGATTTAAGAATAGAAGCAGAAAGTGTGGAGAGGGGCCGGTCTAATAGTGTCACCATTTTACTTCAAGTTTGCCCCATAGACTGTATATAAGAAGTGGACGTAGTCACCATGATGTCACCCATTGGTTTGTGGACTGACTTAATTACAGTCAGACTACAGTCAGCATCTGGCCATAACCTTGTTGGGTTTTGGACGTCACCATCTTGGTTTTGGGAATCGCCATCTTGGTTTTTGGCCCTCACCATCTTGGTTTTTTTGCAACCAGAAGTGACACAAGAGGGTGGAATCAAGTGCAACCAAACGCTGAATAAGATATTTTTAGGCGACCAAAATGTTATAACCAACTTTGATGATCTGAAAACACAATGTGAAAGGGTTAAAGTTAAAGTAAGATGAAAACACGGACAACTCCCAGACTGGACAACGCTGTGGTAGCGACCTGACAATTACAAGGTAACCACGCCCTAAAGCATCTCCTGCTTTATGGTCTATCTGACTCTAAATGGGACCATAATTTACTAAATGAACATCATGCTGTATTGAAGAAGACTTGAAACTAGCGATTGAGACCATAAACTCATGTTTACAATGTTTATTTTCTGGAAAAGAAGTGTGGTTACTGTATTTGTAAAATAAAAACAACATGTTTATGCCTTCTTTCATGGATTCAGTTCAGTTCAATGGTGGAATGGTGAAACTGATAGTGTGCTGCTTATCTTGGCAAGTAAAACGTACTTTAGATTGTTCCCCTGCTTTCCTTTTTTTGTTTGGTAATTACAGCAAATAACACAATACACAGTGATTTTTATTTGAATGTGACACATTGGTGTAATGTGTCTACAGTGGCTCAATCCCAACTTGTTTTTTCTTTTCTCAAAATAAACCAAACCACTGGCAATGAGGAAGATCTTGGGTAGATAATTATACAAAATAAATATGACACAAAATTAAAATCATACCCTCTAAACTAAAAGGAAATCAGGTTTTAATTGAAATCAAACACTATTACTAAGCTTGTTTACAAGATATTTAGTCAATGCTGATCTATGGAATAAACCATGAAGTGCATCTTTGAATGGATGGGAAAAACAACACTGAATGGAAATGCTATTGACTCTTCCAGCCCATAAAGAATTCAGAAAACACAATTTTCCTTTACACAGGAAAGAAATAACTTGATGTATTACATTTAATGCCGAATTTTCAAGAAGACACAAATAATTAATAATTTGTGGTAAACAGTGTTCCACAAAGTTTCCTAAGTTCCCCCTTAACTCAACAACTATAAAAACTTTTTTAAGGGAGTCTGGGGAGTTTCTCCCGGGAGAAGAAATATAGTGTGGTTACTGTATTTGTAACATTAAAAAAAAAACATGTTTAACATCAATAAAACATATTTTCTCATGAATTTAGTGAATGACTGTTGGTTATATTGGCAGGTAAGACATACTTTAGATGCTTTCCTTTTTTTTGTGCAGTACTTACAGCAACACAATAACCAGTGATTTTTATATGAATGTGACAAAATTGGTGTAATGTGTCTACAGTAGCTCAATCAAGCAATCAAGAGGTGATAATAGAGAAGATTAGAGTCCATTTTAGGGATATAATTTCCGGTCGTTGTTAGCCATAACAATCTAATCTGCAGTGTGTGTTGATACGTTTAATAGTCGTGTACAAGCCAATGCTAACAATGTTTGGGCTGTAGTGTGATATCCAGAGAAGGAGGGAGATAACCTTTTACGGGTTATGGTCGTTAGAGAAAGACAAGACACACTGCTTATTAAATCTTAATTTGTTATTTCTTGCATCCTTTCACCTGTGCAGCCTCTTCTCTCCCTCTGGTCAACAACATCCACAGATATTTAATAATTATGTGTGCTGCTTTATATTGTGAACTTTTGTGTAAGTGATTCTAAAAGACAGGGTTGTGACACAGTGTACCGTGTTTTACATAAAAAATGAGTGTTTTGTAGAGCCTACTGCACAACTGAGCTCTCTCGTAGTCGCCTACTTACTGAGCCCAGAACACATCATTAGCATTAGACTGTGTCTTTTTGTTTGCACTTAATGGGCCGTTGGTGTGTCATCGTTATAGGTCCCCGAGCCCACGCTATCTAGACCGCACTGAGTGAAAGGGCCTTTGTAACACTGAGTACAAATTCTGTGTGGAGCCTTTAGAGTCCATACACAGCACTTCATTTTCCTTTTTACTTTATGTTGATATACCTCATTCATTACACAAAATAAGCACAGAAGGGCAGTTCACCATGCCAACACTGTGAGCCGTAAAAAAAGGCTTTTTAATGGTGTGCATTTTCATTTATATTTATAAGAAAGTCACTTCATTTTAGAGGCAAAAAAAACTTGTGAAATGAAAATGAATGGTTATGAAATTAAGTCTGCAGCTTCTCAGGCAGCCCTGTCTCCTAAACTTTATATTTTTACTTAACTGCATTTTGAATTACGTTTCGAGGGTAACATATTTTTTTGTGGATTGCATTTGTTTTTGACGTATTTGGACTTTCGTTCGTGTCCTGTGTGAAACTAAAAGTCAATTTAAATCTATTTTAATGATAATGTTTTTTTATTAAACCTGAAGAAGAAGTTTTGTTGCCCAAACATGGCCAACTAGTTTTGTTGTGTTTTTATGTGCTTCGTTTCAATTGCGTAGTAATTTTGAGCCAAACCATGAAGTCTTTTTATTAAACCTAACCAAGTAGTTTTATTGCATTTTTATTGTGTTTTGTTTCAATTTTGTAGTAATTTTAAGCCAATCCATGATGTTTGTTACTAAACCTAAATAAGTAGGTTTTTTTTGCATTGTTATTGTTTTGTTTCAATTTAGTAGGAATTTTAAGACAAACTATGAAGGTTTTTTTTTTCTACTGAACCTCACAAAGTAGTGCTATGGTGTTTTTTTGTTTTGTTTCAATTTCTGATGTTAACCACGTGTTTAAAACTGTTTAAAAGTGTGACCATAATCCAGGAGAAAACATATTTCCCCTTGAAACCTAATTGATAATGCAGTTGGGAATGTAATTTTGTATTATAAGTTAGAGTAACACAACAGAAGGGGGCGGGAAGGACTGGCGGTCAGCTGCTGGTGGGGTAAACAGGCTTGAATCTTATTGGTCAGACCACTTGTGGCATACTTCAGCCAATCGCAAAAGCTCATTGGAGCACGCCCACTTTGAGTGCTCTCTACAATAAGTGTGCACAAACCAGCCCCTACAATCACAAGCTGTGGACATCGCCACAGACAGCCGAAATGACGCACATCAACAGAGAGCATTCCCAACAGATTCGTCTCATGCGGTCCGGTGGGAAATCAGCACACGAGATCCAGCAACATTTTGAAAGCCTGGGCATTAAAGTGTCGCTGAGAACGGTGCGATATCACTTCAAAGAGAGACAACCGCGCCGCTCATGTCCGAGGAAACTGCACAAGTAAGTAACCAAATTAAATGAACGATTACAACCACAGTGGAGCTTTGACAATCTCTGAAACAGCGGCCAAGTTTTAATTTGTGTATGAAATGTGTTCATTAAGCTGGACATACACTGTACAATTTTAGTCCGTTTCTGGCCCACATTTTGAGCGTCACGACTCACTTTTAGCTTCAGTCTAATGTCTTTTTTCTGACTTTCATAGTGATATCCTGACTGCCATTGATGAGGTGACAAAGAGCAGCAATAAGATGAAGGCCCAGGCTTTGCAGCAGAAAATTGAAGCAGATTTCGGCGTTCAACTGAGCCTGACCAGCGTACGCCGCGCCCGCAGGAACCTCGGGTGGAAATCTGGAAAGACCGTCTTCTGCCCGATCACAAAAGAGCTCAACAAAGAGGCTCGGCTAAAGCAGGCTCTTCAGTGGCTCGAGTCTGGAGAGACGTGGCACGACGTATTGTTCACGGATGTAACGACGGTAACACTGGAGCACTCCAGGTTTTGTGCCAGCAGAAAGGGCCAATTTGTCTACAGACCACAGCCCAAACATTCCTATAAGATCCACGTCTGGGGGCTGATATCACGACGCGGCCCAGGTCCTTTGGTCATCTTCGAGGGAAGCATGGACAGACACTATTTTGAGAACGCCATCATCAAAGACATAGCAGCACCATACATCAGGGAAGATTTTGGGTCGCATCATCGCTTCTTCCAGGACAACGATCCGAGGCATACCGCCGCCGCAACGTGCATCGCGTCTGAGGGGATCAACTGGGTGAGGACTCCGCCACAGTCGCCGGATTTGAACCCGGTCAAGCTTGTTTGGCAATCAATGAAAGACTTCATCCGAAAGGAGGTAAAGCCTCGCACGAGACACGGAATTGTCCGAGCTATAGAGGTCTTTTGGGACACAAAACTGACCCAAAAGTTCTGTAATGAAGTTATTACAGGCTTGTCAGAAGTACAGAGACTGATTGTGAAGAACAAAGGAGGGCCTAGCGGAAATTGAGTCCAACAATTTACACACACATTCATGTATTGTTTCATCTTGTTTTATACTGTGCTTGCAAAATAAACTGTACTTTCTAAAAGAACATTCCTCTGTGGGGTCTTTTTTTTCTTTTACAAATCAGCGCTCATTTTGTGTTCGTCCAGGTTGTCTCTCTATTCAAATGGTTATCAGCTGCTTGCTTCAGGTGATCAGCTTGAATAGGCGGAGTGAGAGGTGAAAATGTGTCCATCAAGTGGCTTCTGAATTGCTTTAAAGACTCGCCCAAACAGATGCAAATCCATTGGAAATTGGAAATCCATTAACATGTTACAATTTGAGCATATTTTTTATGCTAAATCTCCCTTTAAGGTACATTTTGAACAGATAAAAATGTGTATTTATTTGTGATTAAATATCTTAATCGATTAACAACCATACTTCTTATATACAGTCTATGGGAACAATGTGGAAAGTATGTCCTAGGTTTAACTCCTAGGTAAAGACAGACTACTGCTTTCATTTTAGAGTCAACGGTAACACACACAGACACACACACACACAGAGGTAAACAGGCTGAATCAGGGGACACCACCACAAATTACATAATTAGTCAATTAGTTAGTCCATTAGTGAAATGGCACATTTGGATGAAACCAAAATTACTCTGTGAGAAAGAAAAATAAAAAGGTACGAATGAGGCTAAATGAGACTAAATGAGACATCAGCTCTAATTAACAGAGACTTTAAGTCACCTGGAGAGGGAGTTGGGGGGTCCATCTGGTCCATGAGGCCATTATGAACCAGATGGACCCACATGTGGAGGACGGCTAATGGGCCAACAGTCAGTGTAAACACTAACATACACACACACACAGATGGAGGGTCGGAGCTGCGTTCAGGAGCAGCTGCTGAACTTTTAAACGTCTCCGCCCCTCCATCCTCCATCACTTCCACCCTGTCACTCCTCCTCTCCTCCTCCTCCTCCTCTTTTACTTCAACTTGTCTGGATGACAGACGGCTCTCTGAATTCATTGCCTGGCAGGTGTTGCCACAGTTTAGGTCAACAGTTTATTAAACTGAGAGCTGTCACTGCACCAATACTGATGATTCACGCTACGCTTTATGATGCATAACATGACACAGGAGATATCTGTCACACTTTCATGAAGCTGTGACGCCGTTTACATTGAAGTATATATCTTTGTCAGTTGTTATGGCCTCAGATTATAAACTAGACTAACTATTAACTTAGTTTAATTAACCATTTATAAATGATTGTTACTATAAAGTGTTACGTCTGTTTAGAGCCAGTACAACCTTTAAAAACTCTCTGTAAGGAGTTCCCTTTTGGTTTCATTTATTTTATAGCTTTATCAACCCCCCACAGGCCTTTTCCCCTTTGTTCACCTACTTTATTGTTATTTGTAAAGTTAAGTTACGGAGCGATCAATCCTGCAATAAATAACTTTATTTACCAAAATCCATCAGGTTTTATGTTGCTTCCTTTTCCTCCAGAGAGACGGGTTTGATCACAACATCGTGGGCAACGTTGCAAATCACTGAAAACTGTTTAAAGGAGGAGGCTGCAGATGTTCTTTTATTTTTCGTTATTGTCCCAAATCACAGGAAAACAAGAAAATAAATAATACATACTCAGATAATTTTATAGTTTTCATAGTTTATAGTGTTTATTAGGGCTGTAAAATATAAGGCATTAATAACGCATTCATGCACATTCATTCTAACGCCACTAATTTCTTTAACACATTAACACAACTTGCGATTTTTAGGATGTAGTGGCTCAGTTTAAAGCTAGAGTGAAGATACTGGTATCATATGAAACTAGAAAACCTAAAGAATCCATTGGTACCAACCATGTCACACTAGCGTGTCATGAAGGAGGTTAAATAACGCTCCAAACTTACGCTACATTTTGGCGTTGAAAAATTGTCATGGCCATTTTCAAAGGGGTCCCTTGACCTCTGACCTCAAGATATGTGAATAAAAATGGGTTCTATGGGTATCAACAAGTCTCCCCTTTACAGACATGCCCACTTTATGATAATCACATGCATTTTGGGGCAAGTCATAGTCAAGTCAGCACACTGACACACTGACAGCTGTTGTTGCCTGTTGGGCTGCAGTTTGCCATGTTATGATTTGAGCATATATTTTATGCTAAATGCAGTACCTGTGAGGGTTTCTGGACAATATCTGTCATTGTTTTGTGGTGTAAATTGATTTACAATAATAAATATATACATACATTTGGAAATTCCCTTTACATAAACACAAATTTCTCTTTTATTTGTGACACACAGCATGACTTTCAACAACATCTTTTTCGTGCTTATTCTTACAAATTTCCACTCCAGTCTTTTTCAAAATAAAACTACTTAGTTAGTTAGGAATATATCAACGTGGTTAGATTTAGGCAACAAAACTACTTAGTTAGGTTTAGGAAAAGATCACGGATTGGGTTTAAAGAAGAACGGAAGTGGCGTAAGTTTAGTACGGAAGTCACGTGACAAATAAATTATCTTTGACTTCTGAAAAAAAATGTCTAAGTACACGAATCAATACATTAAATTTTTTGATTTCTTGACTATTTCTTTAACTACTGTGCGACTGGGCTGTAAAACCATGTATCTCCAAATTTGTTGAATTTAATAAAATGATCCCTCATAGTTTGAGTGAATTCTCCTTCCTCTGAGGAAAGATTAACCCAGTGGGCTAAAGATCCGTCTGCTGCTCAGTTTCAACCCTCTTGTTTCTCTTTGTTGTATAAAACTTTACATAACTTATTGGGACGTACAGTTTGTTTATAAGAAGAAAGTTAAAACTGTCTCTTGAGGAGGAGGAAGTCAGGACTCCTGACCTCTTCCACCTCCTTCCACTGGCGCCGATCGATATCCGATTCCTCCTTCTCTAAAAGTGCTTTTCCTGCAGATAATATTCAGCCCGGATCTGTAGCAGGTGAAACCCGGTTTATGTTATTCTGCTCAGGTTTGATGCACAGAGTGAGTCAGCTCAAAACACAATAAAATTAGAAATTAATCCTTCCTCAAATTCGCTCAAAAAGTCCCATTCCTCTCCCCCCTCCACCCGCCCCCGACAGACCAACTCAACGAGAACTTCTCTGAGAAACCGTGAACGCTGCAGAACTTTAAATTACAGCACACACACAAACACACACTTCTTCCTGCTTTGTTTCTGCAGAAGTACGTTGTGATTTACTTCCAATAGAGGAATGTGTAACACCCAAACACCTTATCTCACGCACGCACACACAGTCTGCTTCTGAGCGACATGGCATTTTTAAATCCCTGTTACTGTGGTTCTGCACGGCTGGACGCTTTAATTGAAACAAAGTGTTTCCCCAATAACCAGCAGAACGATGATAAAGCGGTCTGTTCCTGATAAAGCAATTTATTTATTATACAGGTTTTTATTTAAAAAAGGCTGTTTCCATCAACAGCGAGTCACGGCGCTGCAGGGAGAGGAAGAGAGCACGGCAGAGGAAATTAAAAGCAAATGAGAACGTGACGAGGAAGGAAATACGCTTCTGTATTACAACCAACCAATCAATCACTGAGCCAATCAGGATGCATTATATCGCTCCTTAAAGATCCCCGCCTCTCAGAAATGTGTTTCTCTTTTATTTATGTTACCTAAAACAGCCGATTAGACTGTTTCAAAATGTAACACTTCATTCAGTTTTATGTGTTAGAACGCTTTCACTTTTACAACGTAGTAGGCCCCTACGCCTCTCGCAATCAAACGTGACTTTAGTGTAAACAAACATGGCAGACGACGGGCAGGAAGTATTAGAGATGTTAGTTTTTACTTTGTACTGAAAATCCACGAAGGATGGATGGATGAAGTCATGGAGACACATTAAATAAACACTAATCAACAAGTTGGTCCTCCATTTCTGAGCTCCATCTTATTACGATTCTCGTGTTGTGTGTACCCGGCATAACTCCAATGCAAAACCATCCGCCCATATGTCCGCAGTTTACCTGACGTTACAAGCACGCTTATTATTTCAGCCGAACCATGATGTCTTTTCTAACCCTAGCCAAGTAGTTTTGTTGTCTAAAACTAACCGCCACCGTTTCACAACGTAAACCACATGTTATAACGGTAACCGTGACCATTTCACAACGTTAATTACATGTGAGCATTCTGCGTCAAGAAACTACGCCAAAACAAGGCTGGGGGTTTCTGCCCAAGTGGCAAAATATGACGAATAAGGATGAGATCACGTTGAAAAAGACCAGAGGTGGAAACTATGGCGGCAGATCTCGAGCCGGACATTCATGTGTATGGGAACCAGGATTTAGGTATTTTAAAGACAACTCAGAGCTAACGTGAGATAACTGTGACTTTAAAACACATATTTAAGAGGTGGAGTACTAGTCACATCAATTCAAAACTAACATAAAGAGACAGCTGCAATATTTACAGCCAGAGAGCAACACATGGTACACATATTATAGGAAAAGTAACACATTTAAATTGTGAAGAAGAAAGTGCCGCACACCAAACTAATAAGAGTCTTTAGCAGAACATTGAGAACCAGCAGTTTTTTAGCTGTTTTCAGTCGGTTGCTTTCACACCTGTAGTTTTGTTCTCGTCTAACTGTCATATTGCTTCTTCAGCTCTGCATGGAGCCATAGGAGGAAAATCCAATGTGAAAGGAAGTCTTTACTGGACCTGATGGGTCCTTTTATTATATCTGATGGTCACAAAGAGAGTGTGAAAAAATAATTGGTTTTAGTCAAGGCTGCAACAAGACCTCATAAATACTGAAGGATAGGCAGAAAATGTTCAGTCTGAACAAAGCAAACACACCAGACTTCATTTGAAAATGTACCAAACGGGCGTGAAAGGACCTCAAGATCTCTCGGGTTCGACCCAACTCATGCATTTCTTTAGCATCAGTGGGATTAGACAACACAATAAAAGACCACATTTGGTCTTTCCTTAATTCTGTTTACAACGGTTTGTGTTTGCATTTGTTTGGGCGAGTCATTAAAGCAGCTTAACAGCCAACTTTTCATCGCTGTATAGCTCCTATTCAAGCTGATCACCTGAAGAGAGGTGAGAATGTGCACATTAGTGGCCTTTTCAAGCAGCTCATACCCATCTGAATAGAGAGAGAAAACCTGGATGAACACACAGTGAGTGTTTTGTGCAACAGAGGAGTGTTTTTTAAAAAGTTAAAAAGGTTTATTTTGCAAGTGCTGTAGAAACAAGTCAAAGACAAATTATGAAAATGGGACTTTTTCGCTGTGGTCCAACATTTAATTATCTTTATTTAATTTCCAATTACCAATACAATGTGTTTTTCTATAGTGAGCAACAACTGTAATATCTGTTTCGTATGAACACAATAGAGCAGTAATGAGGGACTGACCCCAACTTTACCTCAGTGGTGGAAATTAACTGGACTCATACTTATTTGTGTTTTCTACTAGAGATCAACCGATATAATAAGTTTGGAGCAGGAAAAAGCAGATTTATTGGACGATATCTTCTTTACTTCTGCAGCAGCCTAGTTGGCCTAATTCGTGAGAGAATCCTGAAGTGTGATTTGGTGGATTTCATCATTGGAAACAGTTTCTATTTATTTTAGGGCTGTCAAAGTTAACGCCGTAATAATGCGTAAATTTTAAAGCAACTTGTGATTTTTAGGCTGCAGCGGGCTCAGTTTTAAAGCTAGAGTGAAGATACTGGTATCATATGAAACATGAAAAAAGCTGTAAAAACCTTCAGAATATAGAGAGGAATGAAACTGGAAAGTTTGGTGGATATAAGTGCTGCTGAAGTGGAGATTTCTGGCTCAGAGTCAGAGAAAAAACTAATTTAGAGAAAGCGGCCTTTAAATATATGGATTTTAAAATTCATACATTTTGAAGACACTACAGGTGAATAGGATAACAAATGTAACTAATAGATATCACCATGAAACTTCCACAGTTGATTACTCACATCAAGACAATTATTTTTTTATATTACACCTTTTTTGAAATGTTATGTTTAAATATGCAAATGTGGCATTATCTTATTAAATATGTGCTAATTTTCATACATTTCCAGAACAGAAATCTGAATATTGGATAAAACCAGGTTCAAAAGTCTTGTTTTATTTTGTTAACATATTAGAGTCAAAGGTTTTTACAGAGTGAATTTCGGATATCTCTTTTTATCACTCCATAAATCAGAAAATACTGCCAACAGCCATAAAAAAAAATCAATTTCCTCTATGTTTTTATGAATAAAATGTTGTATAAATCAGGCTATGAATGATATATGAACAAACCCCTCTGTAAAGACCTTCAGAATATAGAGAGGAATGAAACTGGGAAGTTTGGTGGATGTAAGTGCTGCTGAAGTGGAGATTTCGGGCTCAGAGTCTGAGAAAAAACTAATTTTAAAGATACGGATTGTTAAATGTCATACATTTTGAAGACACAACAGGTGAATAATACAAAAAAAAAAGTAACTAATAGATATCACCATGAAACTTCCCAGTTTGATTACTGACATTAAAACAATTATTTTTTGTATTACAAGTTTTCTGAAATGTTATTTTTAAATATACAAATGAGGCATTATCTAATGGTAACTTTTGGTGAATTTAGGAGAAATCTACACCTAAATGTGTATTTTGGATGTTTTCTTTCCACTAGTCTGAAAGAAGACATGTTATAACAGCGAAATAACCCAAAATCTCTAAATTAACCAGTTGACCAAACAATGTTTTTGCCTGTAGTGTCTCGCCTTAAGATTTTGAGTTAGTTATTCCACCACTAAAACACTCACTGACGGCATTATATCTGTTAATCTGAGCTGAATATAAAGAGGCAGAGAGACAGCAGGTCAGAGGTGAACGTCCACCAACAGATAACTGATGTGAAACAAATAGACTTCGACTTCATAATCGAAAATATGAAATATTCATGTTTTAAAGAGAGCAGAGAACAATCGATATTCACCTCCTCCTCTCTTACAAATTGACATTTACCCAATGAGAAAAGAAGCTTCATTAACATTTTTTAAAGTGTGTTTGCAGTCAGTTTAACCCTTGGTTGGTGAACCGGTAGTAGATATAATCATCCATGTTGTCATTTAATGTCAAAAATCTCAATATATATTATGACATATTCTGGAAAGTCAACTGAGAGCAGTTTATGGAAAAACATCCAGACAGGAGGAGCTGTTTTTGGCTCATCCACTAAATTAAATAATAATTCAATATTGTCATTAAAGTCTGAGGATATTCTTTAGTTTTCAGCCGCTATTCTGTTTTTCAGAGGTTGTGGCGGGTTCAGTTTTAAAGCTAGAGAAAAGATACTGGTATCGTATGAAAGTAGAAAACCTAAAGAATCCATTGGTACCAGCCATGTCATACTAGCTTGTGGTTAAGGAGGTTAAATAACGCTCCAAACTTACACTAAATTTTGGCGAGGAAAAACCTGGCATGGCCATTTTGAGCCGGCTACAACCTAAACATCACAAGTTACGTTAATGCGTTAAAGAAATTAGTGACGTTGAAACAAATTTGTGTTCACTTTGACAGCAATAATCCCAATATATTGAATGGTTAACCCCGTATCATGATACGTAACGTATCGCCATATTCCTCCAAATACACAGCCCTAGTGACCAGCTGTTATAGGATATTACTGATGTGTTTTTAAAGATTTCAGTAGGAACCAATGAGCTTAGTATTGAGAGAGACGGACCAACATATTGTTGGTTTTGGTCTGCTCTTGGGATTTGCTGACAATGTGAAAAATAAAGAATAATAAATTTGGTTTAAAATGGTCAGAAAACCGTATTCCTCTCCTCCCTGTAGTCGTATCTAACAATGCAGACCTTTTCTGTTTTATTCTGCCACCAGCTCCAGTATAATGCTGCTGAATGGGGTTTTGTTAAAGTTACTCGAAGCATCCACACAAAGTGTCCCAGTTACTCTGGATAATCCTCAGACCTTCTGTCAGCAGCTTCCGCTGGGAATTACTGTATATTCTGCCAAAACACAACCGTCACCAGTAAAACCAGTCCACAGAGACTCTGAACTGATTTGGTTTCATATCCACAGTTTGTTTTTGTCTCTTACAAAATAGATTTGGGTTTTTTTCTACCTGTGTTGTATTTGGTGTCTGGAGACTTTTAAATGATTTACTCTGAAATAAAATTGAATTCATGTCTGACCGGCTGACTCACCTGAAACCATCAGATGGCAAAACAAAATTAAATTTCATGAGCGAGCAGACGGGGTTTCAGAATATCTGAAATCACCTCAACATGCTGAACTGAAAGTTTATTTCCTGTTTGTCTTCAATAAAAAAAATCTGATATAAATAAATTAAAGAAATATATAATAAAGTGGTATTTGAAAACCTGACAGAAAGATTAATGATGAATGATTAATGAATACCTCGTTTCAAATGAATAAAGTTTTTTTTACTCACCATGTTCCACTTTGGGAAGAGGAAGTCGGTGCCGACGTACTCGAAGAAATGAGCAAAACCTTCTTTTAACCAGACGTCCTCCCACCAGACCGGAGTCACCAGATCACCAAACCACTGAAAGACACAGAAGACATTATTGATGTGATGCTCCGTCAGGTATTATTATTTAATCTGAAATGATTTATAAACTCATGTGGACAGATTCTGGTGGTGTGTTTAAAGAAGCAAATGTCCAAATAAAAGAAAAATGGTTCACAAGTTGAGCTTTGACAAAGAGGAATACATTTTCATCGTCAACATAGAGGAACATGACTTGAAACCACTCCTTACTTAGCATATAGTGAATTATATTTACTGTCCGTCATTTTATTTGCATTTCTGAATGTGAAACTTTTGCTCTATATAGTGCCCTCCAAAAATCCCAAAATGGAATTTAATAAGTTTAGTCCTTTCCTCTAACAATCCCACAATGCAATGTTTTGTTTTGTATTTATTCTGATGCGAAAAATACCGTTGTTCGCGTATAAACCTGATGCAAAATGATGATTATTCATAAATGTTTAACAGGTTATATGTTTACTATCTTAGTTTAGAGTGTTAGCATGCAAACATTTGCTAATTAGCACTAAACACATAGTAGAGCTCAGGGTGATGTATTTTTGTAGTCCAACAGGAAGTTAGCATCGCCCCGGTTCCCTCGACAAAAAGCCAATGGGATTTTTCTATTTAGTTTGGTTTACAAAAAACATCATGGTTGGGCTTAAAAGTATGTAAACTAAGAAAAATACCTGAAAAAACAATGGTACATAACTACGGAAAACACGTCACAAACATCACTAACGTAACTTGCAAAACAAAACAGCGGTCTCCTGGTTGAAAGTGTTTGTTGGACTCATCCACCTGGCTCCGGGCATCCATCCCAAAAATCAAGAAAGGCGCTCTTTCGTGTGAGCGGGCTGAGATATTCCAGTCTAGACCGACAAACAGATTGACATTCTCATCCCTAGAGCCACTAGCTGCTAGCGTGACAACAATTCAAGACGCCACAAAAGGCACTGACTATACATTATTACTGCAAAAAGGAACAATAGTGGAGACAATGAAAAACAGAAAGTCAAATTAAATCCAGCCTCTGAGTAGGGAGAGAGAAGAGTCCTGCTCCTCCTGGAGGACCGACTTGGTCTCCATCTAATGACGCCAAAACCAGCAGAGCGTCTGTCCTGAGCCGACCCGACGAAGCAGCTCTTGTTCATCAGAGACGCCGCAGGGAAACCAGCCGTGTTGCCCCCAAAGTGTGACAAAAGACAACTGTGTGTTTGGTGCTCATTTATATGGCACGCCTCCACCTGATTGAACCGCGAGTGTGTTCTCAGGACGCCTCGGAAGCAACGGTGGAGTCTAATAAAGGCGTTGCACGTAGAAAATAGACTGAACTTTGCTGATAGTGGAACGTATGGCCACAAGAGTAATGCATTTGGACCCAGGCTGTTTCCTGGCAACGCAGCCTGAATGAAAACGGTGCAACGTTTGGGAACAAATGTGTGTCCCTGCCAGCTTTTGTTTCTGAGTTCGGAGCGTTCCCTTTAAAGCTTCGGCTGCCGAGCGAATGGCAGACGATCTTATAAAAAAGTTTACCTCTAAATTCACTTTAAAGCGTCATTAAAGCAGGAAAGAGACACTTTGCAGTTTGCATACCTCAGCACGGTTACTCTGCATATCTGGCAGCGCGTTCTGCACTAAATTGTCCTTCAGCTGATCAAAGTCTGGATGTAAAGCAGAGCGAGGCTGTGCACGTACTGTATATGTGTATGTGTGTGTGTGTGTGTGTGTTTAAGGCCTATTTGCATCTCTTCACCCTGCAGTTGAAACAAGTCAAGTTTAATTATGTCACCCAAAGTCTCCTCACGGTGACAACAAAACTGGCTTCTGTACAATTAGAGTAAATGGAGCCAACTGGGCCTAAACTGGGACAGATACTTCCACCAGTGCAAACCAATGTGAAACCCACTTCAATGGAGCGTCTGCTGCACATGCAGCTGATAATCAAACACTAGCAGGTGGTGGAGATGCTGCGGTGGCACTTTAAAGATAAGTTGTCCAAGTGGTAAATATAAGTAAAGGGCCTAACAACTGCCTGTGTGCAGGAATCATTGCAGCAAACTGTATCTTAATTTATTTTAAGTGTTGGCAGTGCGTCTTTCTTTTAGAAATCCAGCCCGTGTTGCCAGATTGGGACGGTTTGTGCCCATTAAGTCGGACTGGTTGATGAAATTTGGGCGGCTTCTGTCGACATTTGGTGGAGTTTTTGAAAATATTGTGAAAACCAAACAAGCTGTCAAAACTCAGTCAACTTCATTGGGCACATTCAGTCATATTAATAACTCATTTAATTTAAGAAATATTTGAGTTCAGTCGTCTTTCGGGATAACGGAGGACCTACTTACCTTGATGTTATTGACATTGACTAATTTGTGTATCTGGTTGTCTGATTGCTCTGATTGGTTGCCTGTTTATCTAACATTTTATTTTTGGTTATCTGATACAGATATAAAGCTTTGTATGCTTATGATGTGTCTTCTATCGCGCATGTACTGGTTCTATGGTTTTACACTGGTTTTTGTTATGATTTGGGCTGTTTTTATTGAATTGGGGGGGTTTTAAGTTGTGATTGGGCTGGAAACTGTCAATCTGATCTAGCAGCACTAAATTCCAGCCGTGAGAAACCATTTTTAATATATTGTAAATGTTTATTAGTATGGCTGCAACAACTATTCGATTAAAATTAGAGCTGTCAATCGATTAAAATATTTAATCACGATTAATCGCAAATTAATCACACGTTTTTATCTGTTCAAAATGTACCTTAAAAGGAGATTTGTCAAGTATTTAATACTGTTATCAACATGGGAGTGGACAAAAATGCTGCGTTATGCAAATGTATGTATTTATTTATTATTGCAAATCAATTAATTGACAAATATAGAAACACACATTTGTAAACACCGGAATCTTTCCTATATTTACCATCTATCCCATATGATGACATGAGCCAGACAAGACCTTTTCTCCTAAGCCATTTTATATATATAACATTAAAACAGTTTGGTGTATTTCTACCATCTCAAACGGAGTCCTCAGTATATTTAAGTCAAACTTTTCTGCCTTTTATTCCATAAAATGTTGGACAGCTCCTTCACATCTCTCACAGTCTGCGGCTGCAGACGTAGTGAAGCAGAGCGATGTGTCCACACATGCATACTAACTGCCTCCACTTCCTGGCAGGTCGACTGTGCGTCTGGGCAGGGATTCAAACCGACCACCCTGTGGGAGCTGGCAGGCTGCTCAGCTGCTGCCGCTGCCTGGCTCAACAGGCAGCTGGTTCAGCTCCCCGAGGCAGAGCTCGAGTCACACTGGAGACCCTCTGCAGTTCATGGAAAACAACACACCGCCAGATGATGCTGTACTGGCAGGATGAGGAGTGTGAGGTCACTACTACACCTGCAGACGTGAAAACCAATCTGTAGTCGTTCTCTTTATACATCCATGGTCAGCTCCATCGGGGCCGTTTGAATGCATTTAACATAAATGTCAGTGTATGGGTGCTCTACAGTTGTAGCGTCGGCCCATTTGACCACGGAGATGAGAGTGACGGTCGGCTTTACCGCACGTTACCGCGATACGATAACGTTTCCTCACCGTGACAGAGTTAGCATGCAGCTTTAGCCGTGATGTCTAGCTCTGCTTTTCCAGTCAATGTGTGAAACCCAAAGTGTTTCCATACTTTACTGGATGTGTAGTATTTACCACTTTGGATTTAACATGTGAGGGTGCAGGTCGTATCCACGCCCATGCTTTCTGCTTTTTCATTTCAGCTCGCTGCGGTTTGTTTTGGTTGACGGATACGGAACGGATATGACGTCACGTTACTCAGACTACAACAATGAAAGCGGTAACTTCCTTCTACCTCCACATAGACTCAAATCAAGCAAATATATTGATTCTGGTATTAAAAAATCTATTTCAAAATCATAAAAAAAAAAAATCCCACCCCTACCAACATTAGCAATATACTGCAAGAGTGGCATTCAACAGTTGGAGTGTGGAAGCTGAATGTCATCCTAACATTACAACTAAATGTCAAACAAACCTCTGACACAATACAGTGAAGTGGATTTTACTTCTCTGCAGTAATAACCTCAGGTCTGCACTATGTAAAGATAATCATAAACTCCCATATAACTACTTGGACCTATTACATCTACTGAAAAAACGAGGATCAAATGAGTATTTAGTGAGATTTCTCTGTTTAATTATTTGGTATTCTGATCAAACTGCAGTAAAATCAGTTTCCAACTCTTTGATTCTTTTTTTTTTTTCCTCCATCAGACAAACGGCTGCTGAGCTCCTCTTTCATTAAACATGACAGTTTACATTTGATTCCTCTTTTCCTGCTTTGAGAGGATTGTAGCCTTTATCCAGCTGGCTGCTGATGTTAGAAGTGGGTCAGTAAGTTTTTCACTTTTCATCAAATTGGTTTCATGCTGGTACAGTGTGCTTGGGCCTCCTGACAAATAGAAAATATAATTCATTTTACACTGGAGAGCCTCTTGGTGTGGTAGTGACAGACTCAATGGAGAGAACTAATCCTCTATGGTGGTTACAACCGCTCCGATGATTAAAAATGACGACTTCTGTGCTTTCTACAACGCGCTTTGTCTTCATTAGCGCTTCTGTCATCTCTCATCCTGTTTGAGCCTCATTAAAACATTAAAAAAGCCTCTAGTGGGTCGGCCATTTCTGCCATGGGGGGGAAGTTGACTGGGGTTGCTACGGTTCTGCTGTTGCCGTGGTTACAGGCATGCATCGTGGGTGGGGTTCGTAAACTGCAGGAGGGGAGCGATGCAAAGCTGAACCCCAAAGACTGCTGAGGCGGAGGATTCGGGGAAAGTAAAGTCCGACATCAGGAGGAAGGATGATGAGTCAGGAAGCAGAGAGTCGAGAGAGGATGGAGGGATGGAGGAATGGAGGGAGGTCTCTCCATAAGATTTAGTAAAAGCCGAGAAAAGACCAGAGACAGATGGATGAATGCTGAGCAGAAACACGATATAACCTCGGACACCACCAACACACATTTATAGGATGAGGAAGTTTTCTAGGAGGTCGCTGCTCCATCTAATAAACTTTGAAAACTATACAGTGGTATTGATGGGAGTCATATTTTTTATACATACTTACATTTTTGATTACTCTGAACCAGGGTCTGAAATTAACTTTTTTCACTTCCTGCCACTCAGAAATTGTATCTGACACTTTTGAAATCTCTGCGCTAAATGAAGGAACAACATTTTAGATCTGATGTCATTCAATGTTCGATATATTTTACATAAAAAAAATATGATATATATGGTAAATAACAGTGAACGCCTCATAATAATAACTCAATGGCACCTCCGTTAACGTTAGTAGCTCTGTTATTTAACCAGTCAGGACGGTGCTGCCCACAGGCTGCGAACAGCTAACGTTACGAACACTCATCCTGCTGATCTCTACACTGATTTGTTGTTCACAGTGTAGCTAACTGAAACATGATACGGCGTGCGTACGCGTCGTTGTGCATGCGTAACTGTCGGAAAGCATCAATAAGAGGAATCAATAGTCACAGAGACATGAGATGCCAAGGAATCTAACAACTATGGTTCATCCCAACAGCAATCAATAAATCAAATGTTCTGACAAAAAAAAAAACAGAAAAAAAACTTGTATCTGTGGGGTGTAATAAGCCTGTCCAATCATTTAATTCAGCCCGAATGCCTGCCTACCTACCTAACAATAGCCATGTTTGTTGTTTACGTTCATAATGATCATTTTGGAGGGAGGCCTGAAGGGACAGACTGTCTGTGACTTTCTCTCTAGATTTAGGGACTTTTGGAGCTAGTGCTTCCAGCTACTTTCGTTGGACAAGAGTTGGCAATACTGGGCTGGATTTTTAGGTTGGATAATTTTTTTAATCTAGTGTACTCCTACTAGTTTTTTCAGCATTACAATCCTTACCTTTAAATTCATGAGGTGGATGCAAACAGCATGTCTGCTGGATGAGTAAACAGACTCATTTACTGCATTGTGTGATTGATACTCATAGCCAGTGTCTTCTTTAGCAGAAAATTGTAAGTAAACATGACGCCCGCCCCCTCCTCCCCCATCTCCCCAATCCCCAAAAACTACACAGTATTTTTCCAGGCTGCACACCTTCCTCCCTGAGAGCACACAGCTTCAATAACCTCAACCAATTAGAGGGTAGTGCAGTCTGACCCAGGGAATAATTTAGCAGATGACTGAAATAACAGGGCTTTGTTTCTTGTTTTTTTCTGTTTGCGTTGACCCTCGATAACCACTTAACGCAGTTAAAGAGCAGTTTGTTATATATCAGTATTTCTGCCAGCGCCTCGCTGCAGGGATCTTCCGGGGAGAATATTCTGGTGAGACAACAAACAGTGTTGTGGGAACCGTGGTACAGTGACACAACAGTGTAGTGGACTACTTTTTATTTTTAGAAACAGCATTGCAGTTGCTAGCATGCTTAAAATAATCTAAAATTTCAAACTAATGATGCATTGAATTAAAACAAGAGAATAGAGCCGTTTCCTCTCTCAACACCTTCAGTCTTTCCTTCCTTCACCTCTCTCTCTCTCTCTCTTTCTTCCCGTCTCTCTCTCTCTCTCTCTCTCTCTCTCTCTCTCCCTCTCTCTCTCAGAACAAAGCAGATTGCTGCCTTTGATCATCCTCCTCTTCCTCTCCTCCCTCCGTCTGACCCTCGCTGATAAATATTCATCCCTCTCTTCAGCAGAGGGACTGAATCTGATTTACACTTCTTTCTGTTTTTGGATGGAGCTCCTCACGGCTCCATGACAGCCAACACAAAGTGAGTCTTGTGGTTGTCATTTGGCACAAACACTGTTTACATCTACACATCTGTGAGACTAGAAAGAGTTCCACAGTGTCTTCAACTCTGACTGGCTGAATTTGAAATCAACACAACACTCGTAACAAACTCTCAATGCTCCTGCTTAATTAATCGTTGTGTGAGTGGCAGGTTGGGGATTTAAGTGGCCACTGACCAAATGTTGCTAAGTTGTGCAACTTGGTTTGGATAACAAACTATGCTGCAAAGTTATAGACCAACAGGACCTGTAATAAATAACCCATTTTGAGCTGGGATAAGAAACTAGTAACGTCTGGACCAATCTCAGAACCCGTCAGCTATCGGTCTGACGACAGATAAGCCTCTAAAAGGGGCAATATTTCTGGGGTTCAGGTGTAGCCAGCGGATATCCGGGTCAAGACTTCCTTTTTCGTGCTCATTGTTTACAGACCGATTAGCAACTTGAGATGCGCGACTGGAGTTGGAGTTGAGAGACGACATCTACGACCGGATTGTTTCACATGGAGCCAATTTAACAGCTGATTTTAAACCAATAAAAAGCGAAATCATTGTCAGACGATAGCCGGTGGGTTCTGAGATTATATTTCGGTCAATGCATTCTGCTTCTTTTGCTCTCAACTGGGACCGTTTACCTTCATTCAACCAAAGCATGCTCAAACGTGGCACTTTTGTAAAATGATAATTATTAATATAAAATACACATCTTATAGTTTATTTGCATTTAAAAGTAGCAGTATTAGTTCATTTGTCGCCCTGACGGTTATGAGACAAAGACACATCTCTGCAGAGAGACAGTTTGTGTCTTCAGCTCTGTGACTCTGATCGTTTCTCTCATTCTTATTTACTCTCATTATTCCCTATGTGTATGTGATGTTTAAATTGCTATATAAAGACGGCTGGCAGAACCAATCTGTCAACCATAAAACCTTTGATTTACTGCGACAAAACTACACAGCTCAGTGCACGTATGTGTGTGTGTGTGTGTGTGTGTGTGTTCTAGTGTGCTTTGATGCTTCCTGTCAATTAAGTGGAAACAAAAGCAAGACGAATCAGAGCGAAACGCTTCAGCCTGACGAGAGACAGATCACAAACACTGAATGCTAAACACTGTACTCTCCATACTGTACTGACACCTCCAATAAAGCCACAACTCTGTCCGACACAAAAATGTCCCCAACATGAATAAATTATAGTCTATTTTTAAATAAGATATGAACAAAAGTGCATTGAGTTGAATAGTGTTTATATTATTTATAGTTGTTAATGTATGTTTCTTATTGCCAACAGACCAAAACCAACAACGTGTTAGTCCACCTGGTTCCCACGGAGTCATACAGCTTTAAAAACTTCATAAATATATAGATTAGTTTTAAAAAGGCTACTCACTGTAGTTTTTATTAAACAAACGGAGGACACAGTGCATTTGTTTGGGACTATTTTCAGTGGCGGATTAATCCACATAGTGAGTATTAGTGGAAGCAAGACGGTGTACGTATACATCAGGCTTTGCTACACACAATACATTCATTGTTGGGATTAGATTGAATATATATATAGTATATATTGGCATAATTGAAACATTTCTACCCATCGCCTGTGTATATTGGCCTTTAGATCTCTTTTTATATACTTATATATATAGTTGCTATTCACAAAATTTAATTTTTATCTCTGCCAGGTTTAAGCCTGGAGGGGATCATGTAAATGGTAAATGGATTGCATTATATACAAAGTTTTTTCTAGTGTTCCAACCATTCAAAGCTCTTTACACTGCATGTAAGCATTCACCGATTCACACACACATTCATACACTGATGAATGATCAGAGGCTGCCATGCAAGGAGCCGACCTGCCCATCGGGATCTAATCTAAATACTCATTCACACATCAATGCCTCAGCCTTCGGGAGCAATCTAGAGTTCAGTATCTTCATTGTCTTGCTCAAGGACACTTTGACATGTGGACTGGAGGAGCCGGGGATCGAACCGCCGACCTTCCGATTAGTACTACTGGACCCAACAGCCTAATATTTTTGTGCACATTTATGACCGTATGCTCAAGGACCTCCCGTGGTTGTATTTTGGCCATCTTGGTTTTAAGCCATCGCCAACTTGCTTTTTGGTCATCGCCATTTAGTTTTTTGTACGTCGCCAACTTGTTTTTTTGCAACCAGAAGTGACACAAGAGGGTGGAGCTAAGTACAACTGAATGCTGAAAGTGTTATAATTAACTTTGATGAACTGAAAACACACTGTGAAAAGGTTAAAGTTGTAAGACAAAAACACGGACAACTCCCAGACCGGACAACGCCGTGGTAGCGACCCGTCAATCACAAGGTAGCCACGCCCGAAAGCATCCCCTGCTTTATGGTCTATTTGACTCTAAATGGGACCATCATTTACTAAATGAACATCATGCTGTATTGAAGAAGACTTCAAACTAGCGATTGAGACCATAAACTCATGTTTACAATGTTTACTGAGGTAATAAATCAAGTGAGAAGTAGGCTCATTTTCTCATAGACTTCTATACAATCAGACTTCTTTTAGCAACCAGAGGAGTCGCCCCCTGCTGGCTATTAGAAAGAATGCAGGTTTAAGACACTTCAGCATTGGCTTCACTTCTCAGAACCGGAGGTTGCTTCCTGGTTTTATACACCAAGCACAAATAAACTGCTTCAGGTAGTAGTTACGCCCGTGAGAGTTAAAAACCCGTCTGGTACGTTTGCGGTTTAGACGGGGGGGTCGGACAATTATGTTTTTTATTTATTCAATCAAATACAGCAGTGGTCGCTACAGACACACCTGATGGAGATCTGCTCTCTACTGAGTGTTTTTGTTTGTTTTGGGTATTGTATTCACCAAATTACAGCCCATAATTATATACAATATATTTTACACAGTCCACACACACACGTAGATGCACAATAATATATAATATTTAATAAATAAGTGTTGCATCACGGTGTTTGTGGCTTATTATAGCTGTTTAGTTCAAGGTGTGTGAGTGTGTTTTTCAGTGTGTGTGATCACCTACTGCGTAGCGGCTGCAGGACTGTGTGTTCAGCCTCACTAATAAGCCTCACACAGGCACACACACACGCTGGGTGTTAGATGTTTGTTTACGGTCTGTTAATTAGCCTCAGACATGAGCACTAGGCAGCACAACACACACATAGAGCTAAATATAACTGTATTCCTCTCACACATTATTATTGATTAAACCCTCCTGTCCTTCAGCCCTGAAACAGCAGAGACGGCTGTAGGTAGACGTTTGTGTCCAGCCTAATAAAGCATCTGAAGAAATAGATCTCCTCAGAGGCCATCTTCATATTTTGGAGAAAAGGTTTCATATATGTTAATTTAATTGTGTTTTTAAGACGTATCCGTAATAACCATCATTTATAAATGGTAAATTAAAATATAATGATATTATAAAATAATTAGTTTATACAGTCTGTATTGTACATTTCATACATTTTGAAGACACCCCAGGTGAATAGGGTGCAAAAATGTAACTAATAGATATCACCATGAAACTTCCACAGTTGATTACTGACATCAAGACAATTATTTTTTTCTATTACACGTTTTTTGAAATGTTATGTTTAAATACGCAAATGAGGCATTATCTTATTAAATATGTGCTAATTTTCATACATTTCCAGAACAGAAATCTGAATATTGGATAAAGCCAGGTTAAAATAAATTCTTGTTTCATTTAGTTGACGTATTAGAGTCAAAGGTTTTTACAGAAGGGATTATGTATCTCTTTTTATCACTGTAGAAATCAGAAAATACTGTCAACAGCCCTAAAAACATCAATTTTCTCCATGTTTTTTGGAATAAAATGTTGTATAAATCAGGCTATGAATGATATATGAACAAACCCCTCAGTAGAAACCTTCAGAATAAAGAGAGGAATGAAATTGGAAGGTTTGGTGGATGTAAGTGCTACTAAAGTGGAGAAAACCTAATTTAGAGAAAACGGCCTTTAAAGATTGTTAAATTTCATACATTTTGAAGATATCATCATTAATAGGGTAAAAAATCTTAACTAATAGATATCACCATGAAACTTCCCCTGTTGATTACTGACATTAAGACAATTATTTTTTGTATTGCAAGTTTTCTGAAATGTTATGTTTAAATATGTAAATGAGGCATTATCTAATGTCTAACTGTTGGTGAATTTAGGAGAAATCTACAGACGCAAATAGACAAAGTAGTAAAATAAAAACCTAAATGTGTATTTCGGGTGTTTTCTTTCCACTCACAGTAGTCAAAGGACTCCGTTTACTGCCGCCAAAAGTTAAACTATGCCCAACTTTTAGTTGGGTCTCACTTCACCACAGAATAAAACGTCCAGAGCTCGCAGGGCTCAGAGAGGCCACCGCAGCTTTCTATATAAACATTGCATGCCAGCTCGCCATAGGCCGCACTTTGCCGCTGCTTGGTGTATTTCCAGCATAAGGCTTCACGGATCGACAACATCATAACCGACGGTCAGGAGGTCACGGGTCAAAGCAGACTGTAGATAGAAGGAATTATTCGGTGGCTGGAGAAGGAAAGCTGAGCATCAGCGTGAGCCAAATATAAAATAAAACACAGAGAGAGAGAGACGAAGAAGAAGTGAGGTGAAGTCAAAATGAAGAGAAAGAAAAAGCGTGAGACAGGTAAAGAGAGAGAGAGAGAGAGAGAAAACAATGAGATGATTTATGGCTCCTTGTATTCTAATGAACTCTATGCAAACATGGTCGGCAGTAATAAATTATCCACTTTGAACCAAAACACTGCAGAGAAAAATATACACTGACAGCTTCAACACGCTCACATACAACAGTGTGTGTTTACCCTTGTGCTTATGTCCTTGTGAGGACCAACTGTACATTTGAATTGTATATAACACTTTGCTGCACCACTTTTTCCACCAAATTAGTGTGAATATGCATTTTTATAAATGCAGGAAAAACAGCTAAAAATAGGTGACAGACTCCTTTATCATTGCCAGTAGACAAGTATAACTTCCTGTTTTGTTTCTGGGGTGGAGGGGCCTATATTCTCCTACTTGCCCATAAGCAGATGTGACAGCGTAATGTTAAGTTAGAGACTTGATTTGATCTCTTTTTGTTATTTTCATAATAAACCATTTTATGTCTTCAAACTTCTTGGCATCACGAACAGAATTCAAATCTGTCTGAAGTCGGGTCGGCTCATTTATCAGAGTAGGAGGTTTATTAAGATGATCTCAGACTGAAAGCGTGAAGCATGAAGCCTGTCAGTGTTTTTGTTTCAATGAAAACAACAGGAAGGTCACACTTCGAGGTAATTAATGTGCAGATATGAGAAAATCATTCATAGGTGTTGTTACAAATGCTAATGATCCTCCAACACAAACTCAAAGTCTTGTCTCCTCACATTTTGGGTAAATTAAGTCATTAAACTAACTTCCTTTGTTAACTTTGGAAGAAATGTTACTTTACTCCTGCAACCACTAGGAGGAGCTGTAACCTGTAACAACTGAAATCAGAAGCCTTCCAGCCTTGAAGATGACATCAGACCATAGACTGAATATAAGAAGTAGACGTAGTCTCCCTGACGTCACTCATTGGTTTGTGGACTACGGTTTCGAAGCCTCGAGTTCAAGATTTTGGCTGACACCATTTAGTTTTTTGGTTGTCGCCATCTTGGTTTTTGACCATCGCCTTCTTGGTTTTTGACCATCGCCTTTTTGATTTTTGACCATCGCCTTCTTGGTTTCTGGCCGTCGTCATCTTGGTTTTTGGCCGTCGCCTTCTTGGTTTTTGGCCATCGCCTTCTTGGTTTTTGGTCGTCGCCATCTTGGTTTTTAGCTGTCGACCTTGGTTTTGGTCCGTCGCCTTATTGGTTTTTGGTCGTCGCCATCTTGGTTTTTGGCCATCGCCTTCTTGGTTTTTGGTCGTCGCCATCTTGGTTTTTAGCCATCGCCTTATTGGTTTTTGGTCGTCGCCATCTTGGTTTTTGGCCATCGCCTTATTGGTTTTTGGTCGTCGCCATCTTGGTTTTTAGCCATCGCCTTATTGGTTTTTGGTCGTCGCCATCTTGGTTTTTGGCCATCGCCATCTTGGTTTTTGGCCATCGCCATCTTGGTTTTTAGCTGTCGATCTTGGTTTTTAGCCGTCGCCATCTTGGTTTTTGTCCATCGCCTTATTGGTTTTTGGCCGTCGCCATCTTGGTTTTTAGCCGTCGCCATCTTGGTTTTTGTCGGTCGCCTTATTGGTTTTGGGCCGTCGCCATCTTGGTTTTTAGCCGTTGACATCTTGGTTTTGGGCCGTCGCCATCTTGGTTTCGGCTGAAACAATCCTCCTGATTTCCAGATGGAAATCTCTTAAAGGGTTAGACTGGGTTTAGGTTATTATTAAAAAGGTTAGAATGGGTTTACACATGCTATGGTGTAAGTGAAGACAATGCAGTACGTCTATTGGGGATTCTCAGTGATAGAAATATGGCTGTGTGTTGAAAACCCCTGACTCTGCTGTCAGCCAGCCAGAATACACACTGTGTGCTATTTCTGCCTGCATATGGTTGAATTAATGAGAGAGAGAGAGAGAGAGAGAGAGAGAGAGAGAGAGAGAGAGAGAGAGAGAGCAACAGATGAAGAGAGTAAATCTGTATTCCTGAATCTCATCCCAGTGTTTTTCTTTGTCCGTTTTAATTAACAGCTGATAGAAATAAACCGACTGCATCTCCTAGCAAACATGACGTGTGTGCACAGCAATCAGTTGATAGAAAGCACTGATTATGTATTAATTTTACTGCACACACACCTACTAGGCACACCTGGACATTGGACACACACCTTTAATCTTTGCACACACACACACACACACACACACACACACACACACACACACACACACACCTGTAGACCAGCTCATGCTCCATATATAACACCAGAATATCCACCTGTCACCTTTATGGGCTCACAAACCATAATTGACCTGCATGTCACCTTAGATATCATCTGTAACACATCATGTGTATCACCTGAATAAATCACTTTGACCACACTTGGCATCAACATGCATCTTGGGCGATCCGATCCAAAGTGGACAGCTCTAAGTACAGGTGTGATTGTAACCAAGATGCATGGAGGACGCATCAAGATCTGATCGCTCAGACCACATTCAGAGGTGGCCTGTGCCGCATATGACCACATTCTTTTGGCAGTATGTACGTGAATGTGTCCCTAGGACACATTAAGGACCGCATACTCAACTAACGTCCTCTGCGTAAGCGGAAGTACGTACTCATTCAGGAGCCGACGGCATCAACTACAACTACAACAATAATTTGGAAAAGCCCATAGAGATATATTACGTCAAACATGTTGGGTGATTTTGTTTTCCTGGAACACGCCAAGGAACAAAGCCAGTCTGTATTGTTTTGATTTCTTCTTCGTCTTCTTTTAATTTCCAGCAGAAAAGGAATGGGAGGTGCATTGCTTCCTCCCACCGGTTAAAAACAACAACACAATTTGGTATATAGAGCGGGAAGTGACTTTGATAACTATAATTTATTTAAGAATTATGTTAATGTAAGTAATCTACAGGTCGCCACAATGTGACTGTGTGAACAGAGGAATACTTATCAGACACACACAGTCCATGTCTCGCAAAAACTGTTTCTTTAAAACAGATTTTAGAATAAAAGTTGGTTTCTGTTTTCCAGTTAAACTCTTTAAAACTAAAGCAGTGGATTATTGAAAGCATCAAACAAACTCTGCGTTGCCGTGTGAGAGACCGTGTGTGTGAGTGTGTGATAGAGAAACAAATGGCTTCAGGAGGAAATGGAGTGCAGAGCGGCAGACAAAACACTACTTTATCATTTCCCTTTCTTCTCTCTCTCCCCTCTAAACTAACAACGCAGATGAACAAAGATGCACAAAGAGACCAAAACAAAAGAGTCAAAAACACCATTACTACATTTTCACGACGTGTCCAATAATATTTATGACTTAATATAGAGAAGAGAACATCCCGCTCTGAAGCTTAACGTTGTTAGTTATTCAGTGCGTTTCTGCCCAAAGCTAACGGAGAGAAATGTGAGTCACGTCCTGAAGGATGTTAAATCGCAACGACACGTTCTTTCAGTCGGCCGACGGCAACGCAATATTTACTCTGATCCTTTTCATTTTCATCATGGAAATGAGTCCATACAGCACCGTGATTACTACGCTGCTTCAGCTGCTCTGGACAGCTAAAGGGTCAGTTCATCAAAATATTCCCTCACTTACCTTTAGTTGTATGTAGCCATGCAGATAGTTTCAGTTACTCTGTTATACTGGAGGTGAATGGAGGTTAATTTGGGGTGTTTGAAATATGACCAAAGAAATGTCATTCATTGTATTGGGGTGGAGGCAGAAAGTGATATTTTAACTGTATAACGTTTGGACTCTCTTGGTCTGGAAGTGTTTTTCATGGCTTGGGCTCCTTGTTTCCAAATGAAAGGAGCGGTGGTTTTCAAAGTCCCCAGTTTGGGGAAGGCCAAAATAAAATCTAAATACTTTATAAAGGTGTACACAGATCTTTGGCCCAAAGTGAGAGAGGAACCAAACATTTAACCACTTAAAACTCCGACAGTCCGCCGGCTGTCTTTCGGAAGTTGTTGCATGCTAGTTTGAGATGGGAAGATTGTTAAATAACAATCTTGAATTACATAAATTGGGTATCACAGATGATGTACACCACTTCTATGTGACATCTACTGTTGACTATTTATCTACCCCTGAACATCACCCTTAAGTCAGGAGGGAGGAACAACCAACAAGCCGTGATCAGAAGCCTAGCGGCGCTATGAGGCTGCAGTAGATCCAGCGAGCCAGCGAACTACGGTAACGTCCACGGCTATGTTTAGACAACAAAACCACTTAGTTAGGTTTAGGACAAAACGTCATGGTTGGGCTTAAAATAAGTATGTAAACTTAAGTAAAATACGTACGGAAAACACGTCAGAAACATCACTAGCGTAACTTAAAAAAAACAAAAAACACTTTGGGACACGAACGCCAGCTTATTGGTTGAAAGTCCTGTGTTTGTTGGACCCATCCACCTCCCCATCCCTCCCACTCACCACATAATTATTCTTTCACACTTTTTATTCTACGTCACTTAGCTCTGAGCGTAGCATATTCACACGGATGCATTTGCATTGCAGTCAGTACAGAATACATGGTGTACAAATGATACGCCAAAAGCAAGAACGCTCTTCTTATTGCACGCATAATGAGTTGCGATTACCGTGTCATGTATATGCCATTTAGTGCGACGGGACTGGATCCAACAACACATTTTCCCGTACTAATGCTCTTGTGGATGTAAGGGGACCAAATCCCTGCAGCCAAATTGTGGTTAAAAGCCTTCCCAGAAGAAAGGAGGCTGTTTATCTGAGTGACCTTTGAGCAGAGAGGAAGTACCAACATATTGTATATTTAGCTAGAAGGTGAAATTTCTCTATTTAAATGTAGTAGTAGTTACTATAATCAATGTGAATGCCGATGCGTCTTGTAATGGTTTGTTTGAACATTTGGACACGCGTTGGTCGTTTTATGACATAATAAAACCTAACCAATGAGGAATAAGTGCTCATTGTGTCCATAACGCAGGAAGTCTGAGCTCCAACACAAACAGAGGTTGTTGTGTTTAAAGTCCCATTTGTAAAAACCCTCCGCAGCAACGCTGAATGAAGCTCAGCGTTTGGGATGTATTTTCCACAACGTTGTGCTCTCTTCCTGTCACTCTTCATCTTTTTGTTTCTCTTATTCTCCTTCAACCGACGTCGTCTCTCCTTCACTTTATTCCTTCGCCTCTTTGTCTCTCCGTCTCCTACGCTCCCTCGCTCCCTTCTTCTCTTTCTCTTTACTGACTAAAACCTTTAAATTTGCTTCTACTTCATCGTGTTTGTCTGCTTGTCACGTATCCGATGTCGTACTGTAAAAACAGGATCATCTCCTCTGCTGTTGTTGTTGCCCGGGGAGCTTTTATAACACACACACACACACACACATATACACACACACATACACATACTCTCAGCTCATCGGCGTTGCAGTTGAAGCTGTTTTGACTTCTGTCATGTTCAGTCTGTTTCCAACCGGATCATTTGCATCCGCTAAAGGAAAACTCTTGCTCTTCTTCTATTTAAAGTCAGAGTATCATGCAGCTGAATGTGGAGGTGATTTCACAGCAGCAGGTTGAGGCTCGCTGACGGAGCTGTGCGTTGCCAGATAACATACTATCAACAAATTTAGCCGCTGCAGGTGTATCATTTCCTCTAAAAAGAAGCAGTTTTTTTTGTACCTCATGAACATTATTTAAAGCTGCTGCTGCTGCTGTGACATGCCAACGCATGAGGGGGAAGCGATGCTGGAGGAGCACAGCGATGCATTCAGGAGCTATCAAGATGTCAGGAAATGAAGGAAGAACTACTAGAAAGCACTCAGAGAGGTAAACACGTATTGTTTACTTCTTCCGACTCTGCAGAATCCCTTTAAAAAGTTATTCTAATAATAATGTTGGGAAGTTTTTACAGTGAATCTGGATTCTAAATACACACGGGGAGAGATAATCAGAGATACATGTACACAACAGTTCAGTTCAGGAGAAAATGTTCGGAAATATCCTACCTTGCAATGTTAAGAAATCATTTTTAAAAGGTCTTCACCAAAACTACTCAGTTGTTCGTGGCTAAACTTTCCACCAAATGTCACGAAGAATCTGTTCTTTAAATTAAGTAAAGGTAATGGACTAAAAACATTTCATATGATTTATTAAACGGATCATGTTTTGAAGATATTTTAAGTAATATACTGTACATGAAACTGTAATAGAAAGTCGTAGCAGCAGCAAAAGGCCTACTTCTATAGTTAAACATCAAATTTTGTTTATGTATGTACTGTGTTATCTGTAGGTAAATATTGATAAAAAAAATATGTCAAGATGTTTAAATAATGGAAAGGGAAGGAAATGTATTAATGATATAATAAAGTATATGTATACAAATTAAATATCTGTTAACACGTTTCTATAATATCCTGCCAACTAGCAGATATATCTTTGTATTAATTTATATATCTTTGTATTCATTTATTTACTCTTATTTTTAATTTTACCTTTTATTTATTTATGTATTTATTTTATTTATGTATATACTTTTGTATACATTTTTAAATTGATGTCTTTATTTTTGCATTTTTTTATTTAAATATTTTTCTATTTTTAGCTTTAAGTTGTTTATATTGTTAAAATGTGACATAAATTGATATTTCTATTTCAATTTGCTTCTTTATTTATTTATCTTTGTATAAATTTTCTTGGTTATTTTAAAAGTAAAAGGTAAAAATTGATAAAAAAAACAAACTTAAAGATGTTTAAATAATGGAAAGGTAAGGAAATGTATCAACAATATACAATAAAGTGCATGTATACAAATTAAATAACAGTTCATACTTTTCTAAAATATTCTGCCAACTAGCAAATAAAAGAAAACAAACTAAAGGGTCCTCCATGTCTGAGGTAATAATCTCACACAGATCATTGGAATAAAGCAGCTTTTTGCATTTTGGCAAATGTTTTAGTGCGAAACACGACTTGATCCAATAAAGTGATAAAACCCGAGTGGAAAGACACTGTGGAGCCGTTACTGGCACATTACAGCCGGCTTCATGAAATATTCCTTGACTACTAGATTCTTTGTTTGTTCCCCAAATCTTTGTTACCCAGAAGAGACTCATCAAGTTGTTTTACAGGACAGAGCTGCAAACAAATAATATTCTGCTATGTAGAAATATTTAGCCGTCTGCATACAACACCAAAAGTCAGATGGGTGTTATAGACATTAGTGTTTTACAGAGAAATTTAAAATACAACTCAGTAATTAAAGAGGTAAATAACTGTAACAGAGAGAGAAGGAAAGGGAGGAGTTAGCAGAGGTGAATTCAGCTGTTTGCAATCTGCAACCTCACCACTAGATGGCACTAAATCCTACAGACTGCTCCTTTAAAGTTCTACTGTATATAACCAGCCTACAGTGATTACTGTGAGTGTCAGATTATTATGAATATGTGTGATGGGGGATTTGAGCTCCGACACACAAAACACATGGCACTTATATCGACTTGAACCAACAGCTTTGACAGCGTGTTCACTAAACAGAAACAACACAGATCAACACATACTCCACATGGCCTGTCATGGCTGACTACAAACGGAAAAGGTACGTAATAAGTTGCTGTTGGTTGATCATCAGCTGATAGAGAATATACATCGAACCTGTTGTGTCAATTACATCTTCAACAACGCTTAAAGTGCTGTTAGTCAGGATTAAACACTGTCAATCCGAGTGGATGTGTCCTTTGAATTTATATAAATTTTTGCTGCTTGAATGCTCCCTTTTAGTAAAACGTGTTTGGCCCATGCTAGTGGTGGTTAGGAGTTTTTGTTCAGTAGACTAAATAGTCAGGAAACCCGGAGGATGTTTGACTAACTCCTGATCTTTTGTCTACTGCCACCATCAGGATGAAATGCCAGCTTTTGTCTAAAGGATTTTAATTGAGTTGGACTAAATATTGTCAATGTTTTCTCATCTTAACAGCAAATGAAACATGTAGAAAAAAGGTCTGCACGCTGTAGTTCTCGTTAAGTGCAATTTATTGGCACGTCGTAGTTAGTGATATTTCGAGCTCTTCTTCAGACTTAATAAATCTGCACAGAGACGCCGTCTTTTGGTTGGATGATAGTCACATGATACCACCGGTGATCTTGGGTATCAATTGGACTTAAAGGGAGTTACAGTGTGCGGACCTTGCTGTCTTCAACTGGTCCAGCACCGGCCTACTACGGTTTTAGATGTGGACGACCACCTTACGTTTGCTCATCAAAACTAAAACAAAAATCTTCATTTTGTGAAGATCTTCATTCTTGAGTTAAGGCCAAAAACATATTGAAACGTTGACCACCAAATTCTAAATCAGTTCATCCTTGAGTCCAAGTGGACGTTTGTGCCAAATTTGAAGAGAATCGCTCCAGGCGTTCTCGAGATATCGCGTTCAGGAGAAAGGTACGTATGGACGGACAACCTGATGACATAATAGCCCCTTGCCGCGGCTGCCGCCGTCGTGGAGGCAGAAAAATAAAAAATTCTGAGCAACGACTGGCTTAAATTGGCCTACCTGGTGACAGATCTCGTGGACGACCACCATGGTCAGCTCCATCTGATAGGACGACGACGACACCTCGGCGTCCAACAGGATCTTCTGCTCCACGAAGACGCTGAGCCCCCAGTTCTCCATGGCGGCGTAGGGATGTTTGGGCACCGCCAACAAATCTGAAAAAACAACAACAACACATTATGGCTTCTCAACGGGCGCCGGATGCGTTCGTCCATTAATAAACTCCAGTGAGCTCCATCCGCTGAGTTTCCAACATTTAAATAAAAAGCTGACAGAATGGCTGCTGGCATCGGAGCACATCCCATTTTGGGTTCAAATTAAACTCGTGAGTCATTTTAACAACCTGCCAAAGAATCTTTTTATGCCCACAACATGGATATATGAAGTCTTTAGATATAACTCTGCATATATCTGGATGAGAGAGGGAGAAGCAGGAAGAGGACGGAGGAGATAGAAGGAAGGGAGGAAGAGGAGGATATCTTAAAGTGGAGATAATGAAACAACAGTGAAGGAGGAGAGAGGAGCTGCAGAAGGAGTTTACCTTCAGTGCAGAAGATGTATTAGAGCGGCGAGGAAGTAATTAAATGTCAGTTAAAGTAAAGTAACCTTGCCGAGCAAACAGTCACGGAAAAGTGAAAGTCATCCACTGAAAGTTTAAGTAAAAGTTGTGTAAAGTATTGAAAGGTTAGTTGTGCTGAATATAAAGAGAAAGAGCTGAATGACTTTTGTTCAGAGGTGTAACAGATTAAATTTAACCCTATGAACGCTTGGTTGTTTTTTTCTCAGTTTTCACAACCCTCTGAGACCCCGGCTGACTTTACTGTCTATAAGAGGTTGAAGCGGGCTCAGTCTTATAGCTAGAGTGAAGATACTGGTATCATATGAAACTAGAAAACCTAAGGAATTCATTGGTACCAATCATGTCATGTTAGCTTGATGGGAATGAGGCTTGATAACGCTGGGCAAAATTTTGGCGAGGAAAAACTGAAATCGCCATTTTCAACGGGGGTCCCTTGACCTCTGACCTCAAGATATGTGAATGAAAATGGGCGATGACTGCTGATGAAAACACAACATTTCCTGATTTCGCTGCTTCATAATAAAAGCTTTTAAAATAAATTAAATTCTGTTTTAATTTGCTTCTTTATTTATTTATCTTTGTATTAATTTACTCTTCTCTTTAGCTTTAGCATTTATTTATTTATTTTTATCAATTGTTATTGTTATTTTTGCATTTATTTACTATTTATTTATTTAAAAATAAATTTAAATTGATATTTCTGTTTTAATTTCCTTTTTTATTTATTTATCTTTGTATTAATTCCTTATTTATTTACTCTTCTGTTTATTTTTTCGCTTTTATTTGTTTATGTATTTATTTCTAGCCTTTTTTAAATGTATTTATGTATTTTTGCATTTTATTTTTTATTTATTTATTTATAAATGAATTTATTTTTAGGCTAAAGTTGTTTAAATTTCTTTGGGAATCTACTTTATCCTGGAAATGTATTTATACTCTGCTAATGACAACAAATACATGATGTCAAATTAAGTTTATGGAAAACATTAATTTGTTTTAAACACCGACTAAAACCAAGATAACAGAACATCTAGCAGCTTGGTGGGGACCAAACTGGAGCTACAAACTGGAAGATAAATGTAGTTAATGCAGCAATTGGTCTGTATTCAGTATAAAGGTTAAGTTGTTTAAAGTGACAATAAAAGGAGGAGGAGCAGGAAATTGGTTTCTCTTCAGAGAAGACACCTGATTAAAAAGGAGGAGAAGGAGGAGGAGGAGGTGAGGAGGTGAAAATGAGCTTTCTCACTCTAACAGAAACCTGATTGTTTCTCAGGAGGAAGAAGAGGAGGAAGAAGAGGAGTTTCTCTTCGGTAAATGAGTGAAAAGAGTTCAGGTCCCTATTTGAATTTTAAATCAGAATCTTTGGCATTTCGGCGGCAGCGACCTTCGTCAGTGTGTAACAGCCGGGATCAGATGCTCACACAACAGTACAGTCACTGAACACACCACTCCTCGGTCGGCTGGAGGTTTTTCTTTTGTTCGGCTCAGTTTGACTCAAGTTTTCACTCTTTCAATTGATTTTTTTTTGTAGAAGCAGAGAACAGAACATTGCCAAGGACAGCAGACGAGGGGAAAAAATGAAAATATAGAGGTAAAAATATATATTCCTGCAAATTAGAGCTCAGAGAAGGAACAAAATATACAATAATAGGTACGTTTATGACGGTTTAATGTTAGATATTTCAACAACTACTGGCCAGGTATGTATGAAATCTATTGAACACATTCATTCTCCCCAGAGGAGGAAGCATTTTGATTTAAATGACCTCACAACCTTTCCTTTTGCACCAAACTCAGGACAAACTTTAAGCTCCACTACTGGTAAAACTCTGTGAATTATTAATGTTGAGGGCTGTCAAAGTTAACGCAAATCCATTTTAGGTTGTAGCGGCTCAGTTTTAAAGTTAGAGTGAAGATACTGGTATCATATGAAACTATGCCATCCATGTCATATTAGCTTGTAGTGAAGGAAGTGAAATAACGCTCCAAACTTGCGTTCAATTTTGGTGAGAAAAAACTGTCATGACCATTTTCAAAGGGGTCCCTTGACCTCTAACCTCAAGATATGTGAATGAAAATGGGTTCTATGGGTACCCACGAGTCTCCCCTTTACAGACATGCCCACTTTATGATAATCACATGCAGTTTGGGGCAAGTCATAGTCAAGTCAGCACACTGACACACTGACAGCTGTTGTTGCCTGTTGGGCTGCAGTTTGCCATGTTATGATTTGAGCATATTTTTTATGCTAAATGCAGTACCTGTGAGGGTTTCTGGACAATATGTGTCATTGTTTTGTGTCGTTAATTGATTTCCAAAGATAAATATATACATATATTTGTATAAAGCAGCATATTTGTCCACTCCCATGTTGATAAGAGTATTAAATACTTGACAAATCTCCCTTTAAGGTACATTTTGAATTTGCATTAACATGTTATTATGACATTAACATTGACAGCCCTAGTTGTTATGTTATATTTCTTTGCAGAAGAAATACACAGAGAACTACCAAAGAAACTATTGACTAGACTCCGCCACTAACTAACTAAAGGAAATCCCAGAATAGAGACGTAGTTAATAAACGTGTTCAGGGTTAGATCATTCGACGCAGCTCCAACGTACGGAGCTAAAAACAGAGTCTGGTACCACGTGATGAGGGATCACTGGCTGATTGTTCCAGTTTAACACTGTCAAACAAGAAGAGTGAGACAGGCAGAGACAGACAGACAGACTCTAGATGCCTGGAGACATAAAAAACAGCTGCTGCAGAGACAAATCTAAGAGGAGACAGACAGACAGATAGACAGAGAGGGAGACAGTCTCTAGTTGCCTGGAGACATTAAAACAGCTGCTGCAGACAGAAAACTCTCCCACTAACACACTGTTGCTGAGTTTGTCCCAGTTTTCCAGCTGCTGATGAAGAAGTGAAGCAAACAAACAAAGAAAAGACAGAAAGTCACGCACACACATTAAAGACAGCGTGTGTGTGGGTGTGCAGATGTTCCTTGTTTGTTCTAATTATCATTTCTTCAGCCTGTTCATTCTTAAACAGAGAGTGAGAGCTCTGCTAGTCTGTATTAATGGAGGATATAAAAAGCTTTATATGCTCATTTCCACGTTCACAGTTGGTGTTCTACTAGAACATGTTTACATTAGGGCTGTCAATCGCTTTAAATATTTAATCACAGTTTTTTTATCTGTTCAAAATGCACCTTAAATGGAGATTTATCAAGTACTTAACACTCTTATTAACATGGGAGTGGACAAATATGCTGCTTAATGCAAACGTATGTATGTATTTATTATTGTAAATCAATTAACAACACAAAACAATGACAAATATTGTCCAGAAACCCTCACAGGTACTGCATTCAGCATAAAAAATATGCTCAAATCATAACGTAGAAAGTAAAGTGGGCATGTCTGTAAAGGGGAGACTCGTGGGTACCCTTGGAACCCATTTACATTCACATATCTGGAGGTCAGAGGTCAAGGGACCCTTTTGAAAATGGCCATAACAGTTTTTCCTCGCCAAAATTTAGCGTAAGTTTGGAGCGTTATAAAGTATTTTGCATTTCCGTGTTGTTTATTCGTCATGCTCTTGGTGTGTAAATGGCCGAGACACATCAGGAAATTCATCAGTGCACCTCTTCGGTAAAGAGAACATGGCTAGTTGCTAAACTACCGTAGCTAGCGAGCTAACGGCTCAGCTAATAAACTGCAATAGCATCTTCCATTTTGGATCTGTTCCCTCAAAAGGTCAGCACCGTAAAGACGGCACGCTATTGGTCACCAGCACATATTCACACGTCAACGTTCCCCAAAGTTCAACTCAACACAAACAATGTGTCTGGATTTACATTTCCCCCCCGCGAGCGACTCCGCTGACCACGACGACTTTATTGAAATAAATGGATTCCACCAATTTAAACAGGATTTCCTGCTGAATATTGAAACGCAGCAGCGATCAGCGTTCAGCTCCGGCGCCTCCAGCTGGCTAAAACTCATTTAAATGAGCACATGTGTGAGTAGAGGCGATGCGTGACGGACCGAGTATAACTGGCAGCTCAACTAATGCATCGTGAAGTATATAAGTTACCGTGGAAACTGAATTCCACACTGCTTCATCCACAGCCAGCATCCAATCACGTGCCACCGCTCTGCTCGCAGGCGGAATGTGATTGGCTGACAGCTCATTATCCACATGACTGAGGCTCAGACAGCAGAACTGATTGGTTGGCTGTGGGAGGGAGGATATGTGATTGGTTTAACTTAAGGGGGAAATGCAAATCAGGCTGTTTGGTTTTAGGTAGAATATGCAGATTAAACATTATACTCAATGGACATTTAGATTAAAATGAAATGAATCGCTTCATTTGAATGCAGAAGGAACCTTCAGGAGATTTCTGTGTCCCGAAACACACAAAATATAACCTGAATTAGATTCTCTCCGCCGTCACTCTCATGTGGTTACTCTCTTTTATTACTCTGTTTCTTTTTGTCACAGATGAAAAATAACTACATCTTTCTGCTGATTTTGCTCTGCAGTGAAACAGAGCTGAGGCCGGGAGCAGAACACAATACAGAGTCCCTCGCCTATAATCCAAATGTTAAAGGGGAACTCCTACTTCAACTTTAGATATATAGGTGAGTTAACTAGCCATGTGGAGGACAACTCCGCCTGTTAAAACTGTTATAAAATTTATTTTTATTGTCTCTCTGGAGGAGCTTCATCGGGTCTGAGAAAATAACCCTGATGATGTCATAGTGATGTCATCAGGGTTGTCTTGGCTTAGGCTTGAACTAAAAATTCAGTAGTTACAAAATTGTTTTAAAAGCAAAACTGGAGGTGTGGAGTTTTAAAGACCTGAACCTTTACCTGACAGGGAGTGTCCAAAGAGTATAGAAGCAAAGAGATGAAACTTCGATGTTTGTTTGACAACTGCTGCTGCCGCCATTTTGGACTGAAAACTCTTATAATATTTGTAATATTTTGTTGTTCAACACAGGACATTTTGTTAGAATATAACAATAGAATATAAATAATTTAGTTTTACTTTTGTACGTCACTTTGTAGGTGGACGTTTTTACTGGCGTCCGATAGTCTCTTTCAGTCCAAAATGGTGGAAGTGTAGCTCTGCTGCTGGGTGCTGATGTTGCAATGGAACAAATAATTGACTTTCACCTCGTAGCAATATATGGGAAGTGTAGGATCCAGTGTTTTTGGAGCTTGACCCATACCTATGGAGTAAAGTTCAAGCTATTTTGGCCTCTACTTCACCGATTTTGAGTCCCCAAACTTTATGGAAGTGCAATACTAAATCGTTATCTTTTATAAATCCCTGAAAACTCATTCTATGACTTTAAATACTGAGGACTAAACGAGCAATCGCCAAAGTAAAGATATAGATATTTCTGGTGTTTTTTTGGGGTGCGACCTCCTCCCTGAGCGGCGTTTGTGGCTCTTTCTACTACCTGGTTCTCGATTACGTGGATTAAATACACATTGATTTTGTGGGATAATATGGTAGATGCTGACTTTGCAGTCATCCTTCACAACTATCTGGGAACATGTAGATGCACCTGCTCAGTGAATCACACTGCTATCACACCAGCTGCAGGCCAGATGTGTCTATACCTTCTGCACCTTTTTCATTCTCCCCCATAAAGCCTCTGGAGGTTGCAGTGTTTGGCAAGCCCTAACTGGCTGCATTAGACAACACCACAGTGTTCTACAGATTGTTGTATTTTTACTTCTGTTCTGCTGCTGATTTAATGAATCACAGCTGAATCATGATGCTGTCACTGCGGCTGGATGGTGGATGTAATTGCTTCAGTATCAGAAGAACAGACTCACATGAGTGGCTGTCTTGAGATCTGTGTGTGTGTGTGTGTGTGTGTGTGTGTGTGTGTGTGTTTGGACGTGTCAGCAGTTAGCAGGCAGGCTGACTAATTAAGTCGATAATGAATCTGTGTGGACAGATTTTAGATTGGATCTCTGTCAGCTTAAGACCAAAAGATCCAGATCTAAAATTTGAATTCTGTCTATATTGTTTTTTTCCGCAGCCTTCGTTAAAAAACAACAAATGATTAGATGTCCTACAAAGTGGATGCTGAGACAACCACAGCTCCTAAAAATAAGTCGGGCAAAATTGCTGTTTGGATTACGTTCACTGGCAACACTCCAGGAAGTGGGATTGAAGTCCATATTGTGCTTACTTTGGAATTGGAGTTGTCCAAATCCAATGTAAGCTCTGTGTACTGTGTCCATCATGTGGTGAGATGGAAAGTAAAAGACGTTTCTCACCATTGAGATGCGAAAATGCGGTGCGGAAATACGGAAAATCTGCAAGTGAATTTCCCACATGACAACTATACACACCGTGTCCAGTGCAAATTATCCGCGTTGCCTTGTTTCATTTTAGACAAAAAGAAAGAATCAATAAATCTATAAAAATAAAAACCTATCCAGACGGAGAATGTCTAAGGGGCTAACATTAACTACACAATACATAAACGAATCAGACCCCCAAATTTGATGCTAAAGTTAGCTGTTGTGGCTAGCTTTGTTCGGTGACCAACATATAACGTTAGCAAGTGCATATCAGCTGCGTTACTATCGTCATCGTATCCCAGCTGCTGGGCGATCTGAAGCCAGATATTGTCCTTTATTTGGTTGTCACTGTGTTTGTCCTACATTATTGGGTGTTGAGAAACCAAATTGATACGACGTTCCCCCATTTTGGCAGCCAGCTAGCTATGACCTGGAGGTATGACATCAGTTGGAACAAAGGACTTCATTGGTCAAACATATATGTCCGCAGTTTTTATACATTTCTGTTCAAGTTTTTCGAACAAAAATCCATGCTTGGTGCGAAACGGCTTTAAGAGTCCGATTTTCAGTTTGTGTTTTGTCACAGACCTGCAATCAACCTTTTTATTAACCCCTAATCATGATATCTTCCCAAACAAACATAAGTATTTTAGTTCCCTAACCTTTACCATAGTTTAGCTGCCATAGCCACAACCTTTTTCTAACCGTAACACTGTAGAAAGTGAGCATCATAAAAATATTTCAGTAAATGTTTTGCAGAATTAAAAATCAACAAAACATCCAAATTTGTGTTTGGCAGTAAGTTTGAGTTGGGTCAAAGACTTTATGACTCAAGTCAGAGTTTCCATTTTTCTAAAACCACAATCTTTCCTCAAGTGCTTTGACTCGTCTACACAGAGCAATGAAAATGTCAAGAGCAACGCACATCGGCCATGACGAGTAGCCTTGCATCATTTGACGAGCGTCGGCTGACGGCCAGAGCACTCAGCGGACACAGCGAACAGACTGAGGAACTCAACACCCAGCGGGATGGATATGTCAATCAAAAGCTGCAGCTTTTCCTCAATCATTGCTGGAAAATATGACAGCTGTATATCTCAATAACAAGTTGGGTCAACTTGGGACGTCAAACCCAAGGTTACGGTGGTAAAAAGGAAATGTTGAGTAAACTCAAACTCACCTCAGCTACTCTGTCCCCGACAAGGGACGTGATGGACAGTCTCTTTACGTCAAAAAACAACCTTGAATCAATAATAGGAATAAAACAGAATAACAAAACTACAAAGCTACAACATATTCACAGAGCAGTGCAGGAATGAGTCCTAAAACCCAGATATGAGTTAGCATTTTACCACTTCCGGTTCCCTCGTCTGGAAGTCGAGTTTCTTGAATGTGTTTTTAGTTAGATGCTTGAAATAAGGTCTGTGGTTAACACAAGCTGAAGAGATTTTAACCTTTTGTTCTACGATATAAAAATGGAACAATCCCATCGGCTCTTTGTCGAGGGAACCAGGGCAATGCTAACTTCCTGGTTGGCCGACAAACATACGTTCATTCCTTCACTCTCTGGAGATATGAAACGCCTCGGTACAACTTCATGTTGTGATGTTGTGGGAAGAGTTTATATACAAGCCAACTTTCACTATCAAACTACATTCAGCGAGAGAAACTGGATGTCAAAACAACACTAATATAAAAAAAAAAATCATGACTTCATAATCTTTTGTGTGACAGATCATTAATTAATGCAGCGCGTTTCAGATGTCAAACTGTCGACTATAACTGTCATTAATCTGCCACATGAAAGCGACTTCAGTCAGCGTTTAAGGCTGCCAGCTTTGGCACAAATGTTCGTTTGTTTTATCTCCCATGACGGAGGAGTTTAAACACGCTTTGGTTACCAGCGGAGTAAAATAAATGACATATGTTCAGAATAAACAGTTAAATACTTTCAATTGAATGGTATAAACAAATGGTATCCAGGTGGCATCATGTTCTCGCTTTTAGTTTTCCTCAGAGTACTACTAGTGAGAAATTTAACGACTTATTCAGACCATCAGGGAAAAAGCAAGAAATATATTGAAATATATCATATTGTAATTCATTCTCAGTGCTGCTCAGAGTAATCACAGTCAACAGCTCTTCTGCCAACAGCAGACTCTTGGCGGTCTCTCTCCCTCTTTGCAAACAACACAACCACTAAGCTTTAAGCAAATGAATGCCCGATTATGTCACCATTATGCAAATGAGCGTATGATGTTATCTGGCGACTTTTAGCTTCTTTTGGAGCTAGAGTGGTAGCTACTTTAGCCCCCAGGAACCTTTTGAGGAACTCGTTGCGTTTCAACTGCAGGGTCTAAACTATGTTCCAGGGACATTTTACCCCCAGTTAATGTCGTCACAGGGAGAAAAAACTTAACGTTTATTTCTTTTCAACGTGTTTTTTAGATGAAACTGGCGACACACTGAACGTCAGGCTGCAGAGTGTGTTTACCACTGTGACCACCAGCAGCCTTCGTCTCATGTCATGTTGCTTTTTCATATGTCAGCGGACTAATTTGTCTAATCTTTGCAGGTGTTTAGACCATGGTGGAAACGCAAACAACAGTGGGCTGAAGGAACCTTTTAGTTCCTGAGCTGGGTTTCCACCCAAAGTTCCAGAAAGTTTTAGTCTCCGGAACTACTTTTCAAGGAACTAAAAGTCTTTCTGGGGGTCAAAAACGCCTCGTAAAATGTCACCGGAACTTAATTTAGACCCTGGTCTCTGCAGTTGAAACGCAGAGAGTTCCTCAAAAGGTTCCTAGTTTCGGGGGAAAGTTCCTGCGGTGGAAACAGAGCTCTGGACTAAAATTACCAGGAACTTATTGATGGAAAAGTGGCTTTTCATTGGAAAAGGGGTGGTAACACTGCACAGGACACATTGCATTTTGTTTTCTACTGTTCAGTACTCCACACCTTCAGTTATTCCACTGACAATATCTCCTCTACTGGGAATAATAACTGCAAAGAACTTCCATTGATACTCTTTGGTAACCGGGGATAGCCACTGGTAGCTACTGATAGATCCCGGGAAAACAAAAGCGCTATCCTCTTCCAGTTTTGGTTGTGCAATAATAAGTTGACGCACTTCCTTTTGTGCCGTAAATGGAGCCTTCATTCCCGGGATATCGTACCTGGTGGCAGACAGAACTGCACAGTGAAGGCAAAGCTTAAGGGGAACCAATCTAAATGCTGATGGTGTCATTATTCTATAGCCATTACATTGTGCAATCAAAATTTACTTCATAATGATAAGTTATAGCAAAAATGTGTCTATTGCCACTTTAATGGAACTTATTTTTGGGGCCTGATTCCTCCTGAAAATCATCAGCAAAGCTCTGATTGTTTGATGCTTCTAAAGATTATCTTTCCAGATGTTCCTGAGATGTGAGCTATTGTAAGAGTGTTTTTACATCCCCCGATTGGCTAAGAAGTCCACCCCAACTGCACCGATCTCAAATCGTAAATCTTAAAAATGTTCAATATTTCCGATGGGATATTCTGTTGTGTGTGGGTCTTGTTTTGTGCAGTTTTGGTGTGTGGGCTCTCTCACATTTTACACATCTGGTAAGATCTGAAACATCTTTTAGTGTGGGCCAGACTTAAACTACCTCTGGTCACTGTCATGATTTTCTTTCTGTCTTTACTCAGAGGACCGTCTCCACCACACACACACACACACACACACACACATCAGATAAATCATCTATTTTCAGTATCATCACACTCTGGCTTTTGTCTCTGAGTTTCGCTGCTTCCTCCCTCTCTCCCTCTCTGCGGTCGAGCTCCACTTGTCCACCAATTATCTTTAGCTCGTTCAGATAAGAGCTGCTCCATATTCAGCAGATACCAGAAGAGAGAACAGAGGAGAGTCTTTGAATGTTAAAACGCCTTCAGAGCTACCAGACAACCTGAGAGAGAGAGAAGAGAGAGAGAGAGAGAGAGAGAGAGAGAGAGAGAGAGAGAGAGAAAGAGAGAGAGAGAGAGAGAGAGAGAGAGAGAGAGAGACCTACAGCACACAAATAACAAACAGCAAGTGCTGCTGGAGGCTGAAATGTTCATTACACCCCATAATATGAAAGTGCTGTACGGAATAAATTACAGACTGATGGTTCAGCTATTCTTAAGAGTGGAGTTTGAAATGTGGAGTTTGTCCTGAGGGCTGAGTTAACGGAAAGATCACGAGGATGTTAGAACTAAAAGGGTTTAACTTCAGGGGAGGAGGAATTGGATCAATACATCTCATCAAAATATCCTGTTAGATTTTGAAAACGACCTTTTAAAAACTTGACGTTTCATTCAGTTTTACATGTTAGAACGTGTTGCCTTTAAGTTTCACTTTCACAACGTAGTAGGCTTAGTAGGCCCCTATTGGCCCACATCTATGAGGCTTATAGTGACTGATAAAGCCTATTTAATGGCCTGATAACAGTCTAATCGGCTGGTGAAGTAGTGCTCTGCATGAGTTAAAAATGAAGGGATTGTAAAACTGTTTTAATAAAGTGAGAGAGTAGTGAATGTGTCCTTTAACCATCAGAGATCCCTGTGGACAGGTGAGACACGTCTCCAGTGTGAAGGACTATAACTGATTCAGAGAGTGATGCAAACTGAGGTGACGTTGAAGATGTCAAGCTGTCAGTCCTGATACAGCATCTCTCTCTGTCTCACTGCACTAGTGGAAAATCTATATATACAGTATATATATGTGTGTGTGTGTGTGTAGAGGAGAGTCAGAGGACAGTGACCATCAGATCGCCCCGGGGCCGGCTGATTGGCTTGGCCCGCTGCCAGCACGGCCAATCAGAGGTCTTGATTTTCCCGCAGCGATAAAAGCTTGAAAAACATTTTAACAGCCGAGCGGCGCCGACCTTTAAACTAAAGTATCATAACACACCTGGAGATGTTTGATTAGACGAGAGAAATGAGCCGATTAGCCGCCCGCTCTGTCGGAAACGTTGATTTTTTTAGACATTCTGTTGCAGGACGTGAAGCTGCACTGACTTCCTGTTTACACTGCAGATTGCTTTCTGATTGGATGTAACTGCTTTTTATTAATGACTCCGCTGCCGACCCTTCTCTTTGTTCCTGGGGGATTATTGTGTGCTTCATTGTGAATCGACCTTCTGGCAACATAACTGGGTGATGAGGTGGAAAAGAGTTTTTAGAACTTCAGAAGTCTTTGTAAACTGCTTTACTTTTACACACGGGGTCATGGGGATGTTTGTTGTATATACACGTCTTTTGTACATCTGGGAAACGCGCCACCACCACGCGACGCAGCAGAGACTTCCTCCTTTTTACAGTCCAATTAGCAACTTGAGACAAGAATGGAGAGACGACGTCTACGACTGGATTGTGTCACAAGCAGCCAGTTTACACTCCATTAACAGCTTAGTTATAGATAATAAAAAGCTAAATCATGGTCAAACGATAACCGGTGGGTTCCCAGACTGCATTTCAGCTGATGCGTTCCAACTCTTTTACTCTCCACATGGACTGTTTCGAGCATTCAATCGAAAACCGCTCAAATGTGATTGGTCAATACTACTCAGACTACAAACTACAAACGGAAACCAGAAGGCGTCCAATATCCAAATAGTCCTGCTGCTGACTCTGCATTCATATGGAGATTAGGTGCCATTAAACCATCGCAGAAGAAGAAGGTGCGATGAGATGACAAACCTCAAACGAAGGAAAATAAGATGGAAATTTCTTTGTTCCAATCTGAGGAAGGTTATAGTGTAGTCTCCTCATCGCTCCACACAGATCTGCTTTTGTTTTCATCTGCCGCTTCATGAACTTCATGATTAATTGGCGAAGTCTGGGAAACCTTTTTTTGCTTTTATTGAGACACAAACTTTCTTTAAGACTTTTTTCTCAGCTTCTTTCATGGAGAAACGTGGATGGAAACACACGTATTTATACTATAAATCAAATTCTCCATACCCAGGGTCTGTTGTCTCTCCTCTTCAGTTGTCTTTCACTCTTTAAATGGTGGTTGAATAATAAAATGTAAATGAGGACGGCCTGTCTGAGACAGGAAGTGAAGTAAGGACACCCTGGCAGCCATTTAGAGCGACTATTATCTTTAACGCTGTCTGTTGGCTCGCAGCAGATGACTCAATCGAGGAGCTGATGTTGCTTGACGCCCATTATCACTGGTGGACAGCTGCCATACAATTTACCGCTCTCACGTTACAGTAAAATGAACTATTATTCTCCCCGGTGTGGTTGCCATGGTCACACTAGAGCGGAGAAGTTGTTGTTTTTCTTCTGTTTACGTTGGAGACAGCAGTTTGAATGATCAGATCTCCACCTGACAGCGTGACGAGCGGAGCAACAACGAGGACGTTAAGAGAGGGATGATAACATCTCCGTCTCTCTCGGCAGAGTGGATCTCATTAACCGGCAGATGGGGAGTTTATATAACGTCTTTCTTTCTGTTTTCACTCTTATTTCTCCATCTGTTTTCTTTATCCGCTCATTTTCTCTTTTCATCTTCGTCTTCCTCTCTCTTCTGTCGTCTCCGTCTGTTCGTTTCTCTTTACATTTTGTCACACAAATCACTCTTCTTCGCTCCCACCATCTGGTTCCTCTATCACGCGCTCTCCGCTCCGGCTGACCCAGCATCCGTCTTCGCTGTTTTTTTATCATCGTGTTGACCCGGTGTAAACTCCGGATAGCGGCGGTCCAGATCTCAGCAGATGCTGAGGATGTGTACGTGGTTCAGACAGCGTGCTGATTACACATCGACAGAGTTCTGGCTCAGAGACGTGAAGAATCATGATGATTGACTTTGACCTTTAACAGGTTCTAATAGGCTCTGAAGACACTCTGGTGAGCTCCAGGAGGCTGGAAAACGGACCCATGATTGTTCTATAATTGCACCGAAGCTCAGCACATGAAGGAGGACAACCTGTCAGCGCCACTGGTCTTTTAGTGAACAGCTAACTGGGTTCATACTGGGATGGGCGGATGGGGAAGCTGATAAGATCTGCTGCAAATAGAGAGCTCCTATCTGGTTCTGGTTCTGGAAGAGGCTCCACATCGTCTCTCTTTGTACTTTATTTACCTCATATTGTCATTCTGAATCTCCATGTTGTAATCGTACTATTTCTATCTACTCTATTACATCTATCGCACTTCATTCTGGTAGAAGACAGTGGTGGAAAGTAACTAAGTACATTTGCTTAAATGCTGTACTTGAGTACAATTCTGAGGTACTTGTACTACTGAATTTCCATTTTCTGATACTTTCTTCTTCTACTCCACTACATCTCAGAGGCTAATGTTGTATTTATTTTACTCCACTACACCTAATACGTGTAGACACACCTATATTTTGTATCTTATGTATGTTTTTGTAGACGTATGTATTTGTGGACGTACTTTTGTGTATGTATTTTCCGTTCTTCTTCTATTTTAATTCTTTTTTTTTTTTTAAAAAGCTTCTAAACACAGTGCATCTAGTCTTTGTGCATAAATGTATGTTACAATTAAATGCTGATATCCATATCAAATAAAACAAATACAATAAACTAAATAAATATTTGACAGATTTACATTTATAATATAACATATAATCAACAAATAGATTATTAAAAAAGTTAGAAAGTTTCTAATGCACATACTCTGTGGTCCCCGAAAACACAAACGCCTGTGGAAGCCTGAAATATTTTTGGCGCCCATTGAGCCACTTTCATTGGCATGAATTTGGGTGCCATCTTGGAATACAGCATCCAGTTCTCTTTATACATCCAATGCTCCAACTGGGGTGAACAGCCATCAATAAGTACAACACAAGGCCAGAAAACTTCTGAGATGTGGGCAGCTCTGCGGACTCCAGGCTTCAGCACCGGACAGCTCCCCAGAGAGCCACTGTGCTTCATGACAAAATGTTTTGTTGTACGCATGCGTTGCCATGGTTACAAAGAAAGTTATTAATTATTATTAATAATAATAATGCCATGATGATGATGGTGGCTGACTAGATGTGTGTTGACATATCTGAAGCCAACAGCTCTGACAAAGGAATTTATTTAAAGTAACGATGCTGGTTAGTGAGTGTAGCCGAACTGGCGGTTGTTAAAGATCCCATACTGTAAAAAGTGAAATTTTCACGTCTTTTTTATTATAAAGCAGGTTTAAGTGCAATATAAATACTGTTAAACTATCAAAACGCTCAATATATGGATAAATACACACAGCCCGTATTCAGAAATTGTGCGTTTGAAACAAGCCGTCAGGATTTCTGTCCATTTGTGATGTCACAAATATACAATATATAGATCATTACACGGTTTTAAACGTAAACATTCTAAATGCATCCCAGTTTGTTTCCTGTTGCAGTGTATGTAAATAACATCAGCTGACAGGAAGTAAACATGGACATAAACTGTTGCCTAACAACGCAATTCCGTTGAAACGCACTAAAAGGGAGTCTTTAAGACAGAGGGTAAATACAGGTATATTCAGGCAGACAGTACAAGGAAAATAAAGTTGTTTTTTTTAACATTACAGCATGTAAACATGTTCTAGTAGAAAACTGAAAATACAAGTATGAACCTGAAAATGAGCACGATATGGGACATTTAACATAGGTTGCTATGGTTACACGTATGAAGAGGTTAAAAAGGTTTAAATAGGCTTCCAGATATGGTTACAAATGGACACTTATAATGATTCCTGTCAGCCAATCACAACGTGAGGTTGGAGCCAGATACAGTAGATGTTCAGCATGACTACGATCACCCTTAGAAAGAGACAGACAGGTATCATAGGTAGATAGGTGCATAGACAGAATACTCAATGATTTATGGCTCCTTATATTCTAATGAAGTCTATGCAAACAGCCTCTGTCGTAATAAATTATCCACTTCAAACAAAACCACTGCAGGGAGTCAGAAAGAGCTAATACAGATGATTAATTAGCCTGGTTCACAGGATTACACACACACACACACACACACACCAAGTTAATCTAGTAATTAAACTCAAAATGTAATTTGGCTTCCTTGTGTTTTTTATTTAACTCTGTCGGTTCTGCTCTCGTATACTTATACGTCCTCTAGATACAAAGAAAAGTCCAACACACAATCACGTGGATTCCTGATCTCCCTAAAAGACACCCAAAAGCAATATTAGAACACGTTTAGAAGATGTGGGTCATGAGAAGTGCTAATTAATTAAGCTTTATTTGTTATGAATAATAACATTTCTACTCCAGAGTAGAGTAGAGAGAGAGATTGATATAAGAGATAGAAAAAAAAGGATATAAAAGTACAGCTCACGTTTCCACTGAGCCACAGGAGTCACGGTTTTTAATTAGTCACAACCTGTTAACGTGATTTGAATTCCTCCACGGAGCTTCTGAGCGGCGACTAAAAATATCTTCATGACAATAAAACACACAACGGAGATATTTGGGGGTGTTTTTTCCTGCTGTATTGTGTTATTTGAGCTGCACACTCTGGTGTCGATTGGAGTTCCTGCATATTCCTGTATACCAAACCAAACAATATAGTAAACTACCTTGTGTATGTGTCATTAGTTGTATTTTATGATTCAAAAACTTCCATTGGAAATCTGCCGTTTGACGCCAACAAGTCAAGCTTGGACCATAAAAAGATGCCATTACTGCTCTACAATTGTAACATTAACTACGTCATAAAAGTATACCCAAAATAAATCACACATGAAGATTAGATTCATATTTTCCTGAAAGGTAAGAAGCTAAGAATCCATTGTATATAAAGCAAACTATCACCATTCCAGAGAAAATGCAATAAAGGAAATAAGATTTTCTTCCTCGCCTAGTATACAATCTGAATTTCAAAGGCAATATCACCATTATAACAAAGCTCCAATAGATAATGATGCAACTGAATGTATTCTACTACTACAACTGGTAATGAAAATACACTAAGATATACTATTTATGGTATAATTTAAAAAGATATACTCAGGCGGTCTGAAAGTGAAAGACCTCATGTTTTCAAGCCAGTATTAAATGCATATCTTCTATAAATACTGTATATCATCTTCCATCGTGACTTTTTGTAACTACGCCACAGGGTACCGGTTCTGTCGGGCTACATTCATAACGTTAAGTAGCATATTATCTTGTGAAATTAAATATTTAGTTTTATTTTCTAATAAAAAAAAAATCTAATTCAGAACTCCCATTAGAAATCTGTCGTTTTAACCTCGAGTGCAGCCAACATCCAGGTGCTGCACAATTATAAAATGATATTGCACGATAATATAATCTTGTTTAATTAAATGTTTAAGTACCATGCCATCGTATTTTCAAACTTCCATTTGAAATCTGTAGTTTTGAGGCTTAAGACTATAAAATGATGCCCTCACTGCTGCACAGATTAACTGTGGTTTAAAACACTATAAAGTTAAGTAAAAAGAAATCTAACTTCCATTGGAAATCTGCCATTAGAAGCCAAAGTGGACCATAAAGAGATCACTGCTCTACAAAAATATAACATTAACTATGATTTAATACATTCACAAAGTATAATATCTTGTGTAATTAAATATTTAAGTATTAAATGTCTTATTTTCTAATAAGAATATTCTAATTCAAAACTCCTATAGACATCCATGTTGTACTATAATAAGATGTAATCAGTGCTGCCCAAATGTAAAATGTGATTTAATACACATATACAATTAAGTATTACCATGTTTAATTAAATGTGAGTCTTATTTTCTAAATCAAAAACTCAATTCAAAACTTCTATCGGAAATCTGCCATTTGAAGCCAAAGTAGAGCGAAAGATGACATCACTTCTGTACAATCATACAATTACCTACTTGCTTATTCAATTAAGAAAAACACTACCTTGTTAAATTAAATGTGGAAGTACCATAAGTCTTATTATTAAATACCTAATGCAGAACTTCCATTGAAAATGTGCCGTTTGAATCCTTGAGCTGAGCGGAGCTGACAGGTTGGACCAGGATGTCATCACTGCTGTTCAATTACAAGATTAATTGTGATTTAAAACACTTAAAATTAAGTAAAACTTTATTTCGTTAAATTAAATGCTGAACTAGAAGTCTTACTTTCTAATCACAAACCTAATGCAGAACCTCCGTATGGATTTGAACACGAGTACAATGAGCTAAATCCGGGTCGGACCACAAAAAGATGTCATCACCGCTGTACAATTACCAGATTAAGTGCGATTTAATCCCCCTTCTAAAGATAATCCTGGTTTGTCTGGGCAGCCTTCGGGGCTAATGATCGGGCTCATTATGAGGATGTCAGCATTCAGCTGAAGTGCTGTCCTCTGGTGTGTACGTATAGCTGCGGGCTGAACCAGTTCTGTCATTAATAACATCCAATGTGAACATGTTAACCGAGGTTAACCACCAAACCTCAGATACAAGCCTGGAGACTCAGGAAACACCACATGCTCTTCATTATTACCATTATTAGTCTTTATTTATAGAAAGATGGCGTCTCTGAGACCTTCGGCAGTGGACAGATCCCCTGAGACCGTGTCCTGGAGGTGAATATAAAGTGGTTTCTAACAGCTGACGGGATGTTTATATATAGTAGGAGGAGGTTAGCATGGTTAGAATGAAGATAACAATGATGTAATATATGTCTGTAAACACATCCGCTACCTGCAGCTGCCTACATACCTTTATCTCATCACTGAACATTTCTACTAGGACTGTAGTCTGAGTGAATTCTCGATTCTGGTTGGCTGCAGGGTGTCAATTATTGATTACTGATTAATTCCTGATAATGTACACCTACTTAATAGTTTCAGTTAACCTGTCTCTTCACAGCTCTAAACTAGATTGGCACTCGGAGAGCGCAGACCTCCACCAAGCTGCCCGAGTACGATTGCACCCCCCGTCTCCGTTCAGCTTGCGCCATCATCCACGTGTATTTTTGTTTATGTTGAGATCAGCTGTACGTAGCGGAGCATCGTAAAACTCTTCATTCAAACTGGACAGAAACAAAGTAAAACTCACCTAAACCTTCGTCGTTAGTCTTTCCAGCAATCACCAAGTGTGCTTTGGTCGAACTGTAATTTCATAGAGTTTAATGTGAAAAAACGCCACTGCGCATGTCCTAAAGCCTGTGGTGTTAATGAACAGGCTGACCGGAGTTATTAAAAAATAGTCCCGAAGCTGGATCGCCATCAAAATCTAATTGTTTGTTCATTGTGCCACACCACACCCCTCCAAAAAAATTCATTCAAATCCATCGCAGACTTTTGGAGTTATCCTCCAAACAGACAAACCAACAAACAGACAAACCAACAAACCAACAAACCAACAAACCAACAAACCAACAAACCAACAAACCAACAAACCAACAAACCAACAAACCAACGCTGGTGAAAACATGACCTCCTTCCTAGGCCTTCGGCCTTGGCGGAGGTAATTAATGAGCTGAACGGAGCGAATGCATTGTGGAAAAACTTTAGATTTTAGTTGCATGAAAATATAAATTAATGGTCTTAATTTATTTTTTCTTTGTGACCGTGGGATAAGCGGGATAATGCTCTTCAAGGTGTCCATAATCAGGAATTAATTAAATTAAATTAAATCCTTATTATGAACACCTCATCAGGCGTTAACCCGTATTTGATGTTACTCATACAATAAACATTTATTGGCCACAACAAATAATCCAAGTTTGAACTGGATTACTGTTTTCCTTTTTTTCCGGCTACTCTTTTACAGCCTAGTAGTTTACTAGTTTTCTATAAAGATAAATAAATGTAACTGTAAATTCTTAGGAAGCTAAATGACTATCCAACTTGGTAGTTTTTATAAGGGAAAAGGAGACGCTGCTCAATTCATATGCTTCTTATACTTATACTATTAAGTGCAAGTGAATTATAATCCTGCTGACAAACAAACCAAACCGAACTGATTACATAACCTTCTTGGCGGAGGTAATAATTATGGGACTAATAATGTAAAGCACTACCTTTTCTAAATATTTATCTATTTAATATCTTCGACCTGTTTTCTGGATGGTGCACGTGTCCACTATTGACTGAGACGGGTGGACTTCGGGAGCGTATGCTGCAGTATTTATGTTCTAAACCTCCACACAGTAGAATATATTCTCGGTTATATATGCAGCGACTCAAGATGTATGTATTTATTCCTGATTATGTAAATGTACTTTGAGCCTGACAGCTTTTCTTTTTAATTAAAAAACACATGTACTCTCTCGCACACACACATATCAGCTGTGTTACTTCCTTTATAGAAAGAACAATGTGTCCCAGGAGGACAAGTCCTCTGAGATCTGATTAACGCTCACATGGGAGGGGAGAGGACGTATGTGTTGTTTTTTCTATCTGAACTGATATTAAAGCAGAATAAAGGAAGAGAGACCAGATGGATCCATACTGAGCCAGGAGCACCAGTAAAACCAATTCTGTCACACGGTAAAAGACCAGTTATTGATGGGAATGTGAACAGACAACTTTCTGATCTAAAACGTCCAACCTGGAAATTACAATCTTGTCTCCGTCTCCCTCCTGATATCATTAACTTTTAATAAATTGATAAATTCCTCCTCTCTCTCTGCTCTCTTTCCTAAATCAGAACGTTTCCAGGACACGCTAAGGACACGCCGTCTCCACGGAAACTACATCGGTTCTGACACGTCCTAATTTGGTCGTTGACACGTGTCCTAATTTGTCCGTTTAGCCGTGCCGGAGGAGGACGCTAATGACCGACCGCATGGCGACACATCAGCGACCACCAGAGAGTGGGTTTTATCCGTCGGTGTTTGTGATGAGAGGTTAGACAGATCTAATCTAGGGAGTGAAGAGGCCTCATTAAGATGTCACCTTAATCTAACCAGTCTGGAATTAAACACCTCTATCTGCACAGCGAGAGGCTTTGAGATATTATTATTATACAGCTTTAAAGTTTCCATATCCTTGATATTAACGCCGATTCCATCAATCAAAGAGTTGATATGATCGTTTCAAGAGTTCATAGAGTCCTGAAGAGATGAAAGAATGAAGGATTTCACAGGAAAAAAAGATCAATCTAGAGTTGACGGCTTTTTCATCAGCGCTACACACAAGTTTAAATTCTGTTTTCAACCAACGGCAGCAGCTCGGTGGCGTTACTGCAGTTCTACATTTTCTTTTACCTGCAGCAGAGGAGCCTCAGGGAAAGACCAGCTGGGAGGACAGTGTCCTCGCAGTCGACCCACCATCACTCCCACTAACACAAACTCGTGATTAGCATGCCTCTCGCCTACCAAAGCGAACGCTCTACTCCCGGCGCCAGACAGGTCGCCGTGCCCCAGGTGGTCGAAAAGAAACAGATGTAAAGACAACATCAAGGCAAACATCTGGCACAGTGACCTCAACAACGTGGGAGCGTGTGTTATCCAAACAAGGTGACCTGGAGGAGGCGAGTCTGTGAGGAGCTGTGCTCGGCAACGATTAACCTCCACCGTGCTGCCGAAGCCAGCACATGAAGGAAAAAGGCCCAAACCAAGAACCTCGATCTCACACCACACTGCCCCAAGATATGAGGGTCAAGGATCGGCCTCGTCACCAATCTGAAGACCCACAAGGATCCAGTTGGACGGGAGTTACACTCGTCTCCGCTCTGATCTGAACTCATCAGCCGCTCCCGACCCACTTCCACCTGTCGTGTTCTCCCGGCAACCAACCTTCTCTTTCCAAAACAGCAGCTCGGTTCAGCAGTCTGTCTGGTTCTCTCCTGACTGACTAAATCTAGCGACCGAGCGTGCTATGAATCAACGAAGCGTGCCAAAATCAGCTAGCACAATGAATCAAATTTGCACGCTGAGATACTAACGGTATAAAGCGATGCAGAACCATGATGGAGATGTTCCCAGTGCTGGAGGTGAGCCTGGAGCGCCGCAGCGTGACGCTATTGCACCCCGCTGGCGTTTCCTCAAATATCACATCATACATCGGGTTCATGAGGCACATAACATCATATAGTGCAGTCAAGACGGGATTTGCTATGATATTTTGTAAGGACCGCTACTTATGATGATATATTTAACAATTAATGCCTTTACACAGCGGGGCAGGTTTTTTTGTGCGATTTATTTGCACATCAATATATACATTTTTTTAATGTTTATTTTTATCATGAGTACTTTCGCACAGAACATGAATACTAGGTGGCGAAAAAGCAATGCTTTTTTTCAGAACGAGGTTGATTTTTCTGAGCTTTTGCACCGCAAATAAAGGCATCAACCAATCACGTTGTGCGGAACGAGTTTAGTTGCGTCTGTATTTATGAAAACAACAACACAGAGGCTCCGTAGTCTGATTTAAGACGACAAACTTTATTACTCCTTTCAACCATGACAAATGCACCGCAGATCAGATCAGCAGACCACCGCAGACCAGCTCTCTGCAGGCAAGTATTTAGCATTTTTTATGTTGTTTATGTTGTCACACCCTCCCACTGTGTATAGGCCTTTTATTTATTTTTTCAAACCTATATTCGTGATCGGCTTCCAGGCAAATCAATATGTACATGTTTGCGTGTGTTTGTCTAGCTGACCTCCAGTAGAGTGTATGTTAGAGCTATTAGTCACCACTGAGCATAAACCTTCTTCACAAGCAGATGTAACTGTGCTTTAACATCCTACTGTGTTAATGAGGCTGCTGCACTTTACTGAGAGACATATTAACACTTTACTCTCTCAAATAATCAGTTATTAAAAAGCAACCAGAGAGAAACAGTCCAGCATAAGGTTAGTAAATGTTTACTAATGTCTATAATAAGATAATAAGATGCTCCTCTGCAGGCTGAGACAGTTCCCGACCTCTTACTCTGTTAAAACCTTCTAGATTTAGAGTAAATGCACGGTCATCAGGACTTATTGTGTTTCTCAGCAGCTGCCAGACTCTCTTTTGTTCCAGACTCTGGACGGAGAGGCTTTAAAGATTTTAATAAAACCACATCAGCATGTGTGTTGCTGCCAAAACAGCTTTACTCTGAACACTGAACACCACGTCTGACCACTAATCCTTCATTTGGGCTTTATATGAGCCGTCTGGAGCCTCTTATTGTTTGATCTCACTGCTCTGGTATTAAAACACTACATCACCAAAAGTATGTGGACATCTCAATATGATGGCAGGGATTCGCTTCAGATATAAGAGCATTAATAAGGTCCAACACTGATGTTGGTGATCAGGTCTCAGTCTAGTTCATCCCAGAAGTGTTGGATGGGGTTAAGGTCAAGTTCTTCCACACTAAACTGAGAAAACCACTTCTTTATGGAGCTGGCTTTATGTCATGTTGAAACAGGAACGAGACAAAGTGTTGACATAAAGTTGGAAGAACACTACTTTTTTATTTTATCTTGTGGCCAGAAAATTTACTGTAACTCATAAATGTGTAATTCAGCATCGTCCTACCTCCATCAGACAGCTATCAATAAAGAAAGAAATGCTACTCAGTATATCCAAATGTATAGAAGTTTACTAAATCATTTTAAAGGTCACGATAACATCTGTTGGTGAGTTCACTGACTGAACAACCCGAGAGAATTCACACTGCTCTGTGGGTGTAATAAAAAACTCCTCCAGTGTGAAAACATGTATGAAAAAATGTGGGGAAATGTCACTTAGAGAACTGAAATAGCTACGTCAGGATTTACTGTCGAGTCCCACAAGTAACAAGTTTGTCAGGACCCAAAGTTTGGTTTAAAATAACATTTAATAAAGTGAATTGTGATAAGATGATTTTGGTTGTCGCATCAACACGAGGACAGAAATAAGTCGGCCTACAGATAAATAGGCTGAGTACTTCGCTGAGCATATTTTCACGTCCAACTCTGTAAATTAAGGATTTATTTCGACCTAACAAGAGTTGGTGATTGTTGTGAGTTTTATTTTGTTTCTATAAAGCTTGAATAAAGTGTTTTTTATGATGAGTTAAGGCAATTAAGCCTGTCGTAGTTCGATGACGGATTGAAACATGAACTCAGAGGTCGTATGGTTGTTGTGGGGAGTTGAAGCTCAACGATTGCCTAACTAGTGTACAACTTGAGAAGGTAAAACTTGATGTAAAAAGGATAAAACAATGTATTTTTATTCCACAGTTTTGTAGTATTTTATTACAGGACTATTCAAAGTTAAGTTCTCCTAATTAGCAAATTGTTCTACGGTAAGAAAACCGTGAGACTCGGTAGTTAACTCCAGCCTCAACTAAACAAAACCTCAATGAGCTCAAGAGACCTATTTCTCTTAAAGCGACAGTAACCTACGTACAGTTCTAACAGGACATTACAACAAGAGGAATTCAATCAAATGCTCATTAGATGACTTTTAAACTTTTACTTGTATTGTATTGTGTTGTGTTGTATTTATCTGTTTAATAAGGAGAAGAGGTGTAGGAATATTTCCTTTCTGGACATTTTGAGAGTTTATTTTGTTTATTTACAAGACTGAAAAAGCTAAGAGAGCTTGTGGAACGTAGTAAACTCGCCGGTCGAACTGTGAATATATCAGCAATCACAGGTTTTTGAACGGACGGTGGTCGGTTGGACAATTTTAACACATTGCCCAACATTATTAAGACTTATATAAAACTAAAATAAGAATAGAAGTAAAAACAGAAACTATGAAATAGCAATTAAAGTAAAAAATGACAAGGTAAAGTGAAGGTGGTGATTAATAGCAGCAGAGTCAGCAAGTCTAGTATATATACACCAGACTAATATATGATTAAGTACTTAGTGTTTGTCTGTATTAATATACAATTATAATATTGTATATAATAATGTAATACAGTAGGATTAAGATTTTATTAGACCATGATTATGAAATAAAAAAAACCTAAGCTCTTGTTCCTTCAGTTTAGACTCACTTCCTGTAAGCTGTTTATGACAAAGACATCTGCCAGCAGAATATAATGTGATTTTATCTCCAACATTATAAACTAGTTTAACTTCTATGTTTCTGCTCCGTCTGCCAATAAAGAACATTTAGAGTTTTCTTGACAAAGGAAATTGTCAGAGAGAGAGAGAGAGAGGGAGAACAGATGGATGCAGAGATGGAGAGAGTGGGAGAGACGTTACCATGGCAACAGATGTTGGGTCACTGAGGCGGTGAGAGGGCCGGCGAACTCTACGTCGGGGTTCAATGTGTATGTGTGTTTGTGTGTGTGACCTTGGTTCTGATGCACGAGAGAGTTTGAGTCAACAAGCTGGCAACAAACCAACCAACACACACAAACACAAAAACACACACACACACCCACAATCACACCCACAATCACACACCTGCCTACAGGTATTACTTTGGTCGTCATGGTAACTGTGATTCAGCTCCACTGGATATAACTCTGGTTTGTCTGAGTACAAGTCCCGCCCACTAACTCGTGACCAATCAGGCGGGAGTATATGTCATATATGAGACAACGCCGTGGTAGCGACCTGTCAATCACAAGGTAGCCACGCCCTAAAGCATCCCCTGCTTTATGGTCTATCTGACTCTAAATGGGACCATAATTTACTAAATGACATCATGCTGTATTGAAGAAGACTTGAAACTAGCGATTGAGACCATAAACTCATGTTTACAATGTTTACTGAGGTAATAAATCAAGAGAGAAGTAGGCTCATTTTCTCATAGACTTCTATACAATCAGACTTCTTTTTGCAACCAGAGGAGTCGCCCCCTGCTGGCTGTTAGAAAGAATGCAAGTTTAAGGCACTTCAGCATTGGCTTCACTTCTCACTTCTCTCTCTTAGCTCCATCAAACCATCCAAACAAAACAAAACAAAATCACAAATGTTGGAGTGTTCCTTTAACGCTAATATAATTTGTTTTTACTCATCAAGATTTCTCAAAATGACGCAGACGGCTTTTAAACTCCAAGTGGTGCATTAAAGTAATCAGGGCTGCAACTAACAATTGGTCTCATTATTGATCATTTATTTTTTGACTAATTGATCATTTGTTTAGTCTGTAAAATGTCGTCTTTTGTCCGACCACCAGTCTCAAACACAAAGACGTTTAATTACCTTCTATAGAGGACGAAGAAACAATCAATCAGCAATTACGCTCATTGTTTCAGCTCTAACAGGAGTTGAGACAAGAGACAGAGGAATAAACAAACCATGAGTCCACAAATACAACCTCTACTGTGATAAATAATAGTAAATGTAAAATAAAAGGTAATAAAATCAAACAAGTAAATACAACTAAAGAACTAAAATACCATAATAAGCATTGACTTTTTGATTTGCAGGATAACGTCTATGTTGGGCCAAGCTTAATTTGGTTGAAAGGCGTTTTTAGTCGTCTATATAATACGTTTATTTCAACAGCATTTCATCAGTTATATATTTTAGTGTGGCTAAAATGTGGCCTTAAAGAAATAAAGATTAATCTGTGAGCTGGTTTCTGAAGCTTAAGGTCTTCCCTCTCAGCTCGCTGGTGTTTGTTGAGTTTCTGAAACTGGAAACAGCTTCCAGCAGAGCAGACGTCCACTAAAGTGTTTTAAAAGTTTGGTTTTAAGCCGTATGAAGCCTCATTAGTGCTGAGACAGAAGGATCCACTCAGACCATCGATCAATACTTGAGTCGATCAGCGTTTCCTCGGCTGACCTGCTGTCTCTATTTCTTACAGCCAGAAACGTTTTCATCTTTTTCTGCCTTCGTCTCTCTCTCTCCTGACCTGGTTATTGTCTCCTCTCTCTCTCTCTCCCTCGTTTTTTCATTTATATGCCGTCATTCGTTCAGCTGGTTGTCTTTGATTCTGACAGCAGGAGAGCATCACGCACACACACACACACACACACACACACACTCAGTGTACGAGCCTTCAGTGTGTGTGTGTGTGTGTGTGTATGTGAGCGTTACATAACGAGCTCCCTCCTCATCTTGAAGTGACACTAAAATAGCTGCTGTAGCTTCACACTCTGTCTTCTCTGTGTCTTTAAAAGCACCAATTAGAGACATTTAATCACTGCGCTGGCTGTCCAGACAAGTTACACTCAGTTACACAGGAAGAGACGCAGAGATTCATTCGTCCTTGGCTGTCTCCAGGAAAACCTGCCGGCACTGAAGTGAACTAGAAAACAGCCGAATTCTCTCTAGAAACTGTGTTTTTTTAATCCAAAACATCAGAACATCAGAACCACTGTTGTATTAAGAAGATAAAAAGACTTAAACAGAGATATATTAGAGGTTTTTGGTTGTCTCAGCCTTTACTGCACCATTTAAGGTTGCCACTTGCTTTAACATCATGTGAGTTCTGCTCTCTAACAGGCGTTACGATTGGCTAACTCAACCTCTTAAACGCCCCTAGGATACTGGCGTCCTCGGCCGACAATGCATGATCACGTTTTAAATCTAGAGTGGAGATACTGTCATCATATGAAACTAGAGAAACCTAATGAATCCATTGGTACCAACCATGTCATACTAGCTTGTCGGGAAGGAGGCTAAATTACGCTCCAAACTTACGCTACATTTTGAAGAGGAAAAACTGTCATGGCTATTTTCAAAGGGGTCCCTTGACCTCTGACCTCCAGATATGTGAATGAAAATGGGTTCTATGGGTACCCACGAGCTTCCCGTTTACAGACATGCTCACTTTATGATAATCACATCAGATTTTTTTGCTACTTCGTTGCAAAATCTAACAAAATATTCGGCTTTAATCCATATTTGTTGGCATTTAGCCTTTCAAAAATGTCATTTTCACCTCTATCCTGCTTGCCACACACAAAGGTATGCACCTGCAGCAATCTAACATCACCAGAAATTACATTTATTTAACCACAATAACAAAAAAATCTATTTCGGCTCCAACACTATCATAGTAAATAAATTAAGATCAAATTATGTATCTACATTCACTTGGTGAAGCCGTCAAGACGTCATCACTTTATTTATGTTGACGAAACTGACGAATTTTATTCATTAAAGAAAGTTGATTTAATAAAAAAAATACTTTTAATACACTGAATCACTTTATTCAAACTGAGGATTTTGTTGAAGGATTTGTAATTTTTTTTCAGGGTGATGACGTCGCTTTTCTTAGATACAAGTAGGGAAACGGTTGGAAGGAAAACAGTTGGGAACCACTGCTTTAGGGAATGGATAAAACTGAAGGAACATTTTTTGGAAAGATCAGATGAGAAGTTTCATTGCTATGTGTCCAGTACAGAGACATGATTAGATTGGATGCAGGGAAAACTGGTAGCCTAGCTCCATCCAAAGTTAAAACCAAAAAGATTTCCCAAAACATCAGTGTTCCTTTAATGCCACATTATTGTATTTTAAATCATTGCAACCGTTCAAACTGATGCAGTCGGCTTCTCCAACTGGAATCAATGCTTAAACTCCAGCTGGTCATGAGGCAGCAGCTCTGTGTGGTTAGTTAACCAGCTGAGGCTGAGTCACATTAACTCGGAGTGTAACTCCTCCAGACAGTACAGTGATTAAATGTCTCTAATTGGTGCTTTTAAGGATACGGCGAGTGTGTGTGTGTCGTATAATGAGCTCATGTTGAAGTGACACTAATAGCTACACGCACAGAAAATCCAGATCACGCAAGTCTGGAGGTTTTTTGGTTTGTGTGCTGAAGAGACAACAAACCAATAAATGGAAAGTTAGATGGCGTCTGTCGAGGAGGAAACTCTGTACTACTGTCTCTCCAACGCTGGAGTCCTGTGAGGAGATGTATCTGTGGATACAAATAACGACCTTATGGGCATAACTGAAGGTTGAAAAGCCGACGCACACACCTCCAAAATCTCACCAAAGCTGCGTGAAATGCCACAAATCAAAGAAGCTGTTCGGTTGATCGACTTTCTGTCAGCAGAGCGGTTCGCAAAATTCATCCTTGTATCATCCCAGTACAAGGAGAAAAGAAACAACCTTGTGAATGTCTCTGAATGATGCCGGTGCACATGGCCTCCTAAAGCTCTGCCTCACCGAGGAGAAACTGACGGAGGAAAGAGGTAGCCATCGATCAACAAACCAGGACAGAGTATCCGCCGCATGCCAGAAGAATCCAGTAACAGTTCGTTAAACTCCCAAACAAACAGGCCTTGGACGAGTATCGACAAGCCTTCAGTTTGTCAAAGTTTTTTTCTCATTTATCTGTATTTCTGAAAAGTGTTTTTCTGTCTTTGTTCCAAGATGGATTGCCAAGCATTGATTTGATGATTTGCAGATCAAGAGATGTCGAGAATTACAAGTTAAAGTCAGTTTTATGATGGAGCGCTGTTGTTGATTTAGGTTTGGTTTAGTCCAACTCGTTGTCACTCCCAACTCGTCAAACACCGCTGAGTTGGCAGCGCCTTCGCATTGGAAACCGACACACGGAGGCACCCTTTAGCGACAGTATGTGACAAACCGGCCTTCAAATAACTCCAATGTAAACCCACCAGTGGCGTTATTCGACGGTCGAAGCAACTGACGTATTATTAATAGCGTGAGAGTCCGTTCAGGGCGGATTGGAGGGGTGTTGGTCAGGGTCAACAAACAAGACTTTCAACCAGGAAAACGGTGTTCATGTCCCGTGTGACGACTGTTTCCTAACCCTAACTAAGTGGTTGTGTTGCCTAAACCTGTGAAAAGCGAAGTTTATTTTGAAAGGACACTATGCATGTAACAGGCGTATATTGACACACCATCCCCGGTTCGTTCTCCCATTTGCATCTAGATCTATTTTACGCCATTTTTAATTGTTTCAAAATCAGATTTTTCGCTACTCCTGCTATACATTTTGAGCAATCGTCACAAAATTTGGTGCAAAACATCTCTGGACCAAGCTGGGAAAACTTCAGATTTTTGATGTACCATACAGTTTAGCTGTAGCTGGCCTGTTCCAGATGAGCATGCACGCCGAACGGTCACTGCACTAGTTGAAATATACAACATAAAAAACGTTTTTTAGCTCAGTGTTAAGTGTGATCACTATACGTCTGCAAATCACCAACCCCGTCCTTACTGCTGGTTATTTACTGTGCAGGATGATAACATTTAAACAACCATTTTAACAGACACCACAATGACTAATTTTATTAAGAGCTACAGCTTCCATGAGGTTTTATGTGGCTTTGAACCGACACCCCCCATCCTGAGGCCCCACAGCGAGTTCGGGGAAAAAGCAATTTAAGCCACAAACAACAGAAAGCAGTTCTTTGTTTTAGTTGAACAGCAGCGATCAGCTTGTTAACCCTGAACCCGATGTTGTCTCCTGAGCAGAAGAGGCTTTCTGCTCTCCTCTGTGAAATCAATTCACCTCAGTATCTCCCCGGGATCTCAGACACTCCGTCTCATCTGTGACTGTCGTCCTCCAGCTCTTTGGAAATAATCCCCTTAAACTCCTCTCAGCGGTCCGGGATAGTTTTGGCTCTGCTTTGCTCACTGCTGGAAATAAATTCCTCACCTCTGGCTGTTTCCCAAACTGCTTTGAAACAGAGACGGTGTCCTAAAGAGACCCGGCGTTCATCCATCCTGTCCTCTGAACCGCACAACAACCTCCAAATTACCTCTCCGTGCCGAGGTCATAGAAAGAAATTGTTGCTAAAAGACTTTGGGAGTAGATAACAGTGATAACATCTTCATTCATTTCCAGTGTGCTTTGTGCCAGCAGCACAGAAACAGCAGAGACGACGTCCACAGAGCAGCCTTAAAGGACAGAAGAGCAGCCTGATCTGATAGGACACTTCATGTTTTTCATTTGATATAGAAACTCCATTAAATCTCTTCCCAAATATATCTATTTATATTTCTGTAAATGTGATTTTCTTAGACAAAACTCAGCTAATGTTTTGATATAATTCCACCTGTTTCCGGTGCGAAACTGATGGCATGATTGGAATACGTTAACCAATGGAAAGTATAAAGGATTTGTATATTTAAGTAAAACAGAGGTTTTAAAACTCTGAATTGCCTCCCCAGGGGGGGCTGAGAGACGTGAGGTAAAGACACTGTGTGAGATGAAAAGGACAGGTTCATACCGGTTCACTAAAAACAGCTGGAAGCCAGTTATTCTAGTCTGGCTCGCTGATTTGGACGCTTAATTGGAGCCCTTCTCAGAGTCATAACTAAGTAAAATCTGAACACACAGGCATGATAAACATATTTTTATAATCAGTGTGACTTTCACTTCCTGACGATATCATTATCTCTGATAGTCATCATGAATAAACTTCCATAAATTGGTTTGGAAATCATAGATAAAAGACGATTTTGATAAATGCAGCACTTGAAAAATCATCATGTTTTTATGTTTTTCTTCAGTATCACAGTAATCCAGTGATATTTGTCCGTACGTACATGGGTACACTGCAAACAGGAGCTGCTAATAGATAATTCGGCGCATTTTTGGTGCCAAAATGTAAACAAATATAAGCTTTAAAAACAGAGGTGGGGAAGGGCGGAGTTGCCTTGATTTTTTCACCAGGGGGGTGTCAGACGTTAGCTGGGTTTCCACCAAAACGTTTGTGGGATTTTTAGCCCCTTTAGTTTCAGTTCTTTCAGAAAGTACTACCCCCCAACTAGGGCCTTTTTGGGGGGTAAAAAGGCCATGGAAAAATGGCCCCAGAACTTAATTTAGACACTGAACGGACGTAAAACCAAAACAAAGAACTGAAAGATGCCAAAGCTCTAAGCTGAGGGACTCTGGTGGGAGATAATTCACTGTGGCCCCACTACCTATGTAGATATGAAGGGATCATTCTAACGAAAACACAACGATTCAGGTGATTATACACTAAAGAAAACATAATTATTAATCCATATGGTGGATGGGTCAAACAAACAAGACTTTCAACCAGGAGACGGTTGTTTGAAAGTAAAAGTAACGTTGACTTACTTTGTCACATTAGTCACTTGACTTGTCAGTATCGTCAGTCTCGTGAGTCACGTGCGTAGTTAGTAGTTAGTCAGTGAAGTTAACGTCAACCACGACCGTTTCCTAACCCTGACTAAGTGGTTGCGTTGCCTGAATATAACTTCCTGTGAAGTTTATTTTGAAAGGACACTATGCATGTAACAAGAATATCTTCCTCTCCTTTATTGAAGCTATTTAATTCTTGAAATATTGGATCTAAGATGAGTCCATTCGTCATTTTGTATGCATTTCCCTCAAATTCAGCCTGACGTGTTATATCTTTGGACACTTGGGGATCTCAGCTATAACTGTAAATAAAGTTTGTAAAGTTTCGATGTTCTGCAGAGGGAAAAGAGGCTCCGTTTCTCGTGTTATCGCTGCCTCTTCTTATTCTGTGAGGAAACTTTCTAAAGTCTTCGCTCTCTGAAAGACGATTGTCTTCCTCACTTTATTGAATATTAATGTTAAATTCATTCAAACAGCTCTGATTGAAGCGAACGCAGCGACTGACTGGAAGAGCTTCAGTGAGGCAGCAGCAGGCAGACAGCTGACTGGCCTGCAGCGCCGACTCTGTGTGTGTGTGTGTGTGTGTGTGTTTGTGTGTGTATGTGTGTGTGTGTCAGTTTAGTCCATCTGTTGGTGCGTGTCCGCCCGCGGCGACGGCATGAAGAGAACGAGACAAAGAAGAGAAAAAGAAAGACGGGAAGAAAAGATGAAAAGATGCACAAGTAGAGGAATGAAGGTGTGCGTGTGTGTGTTTGTGTGTGTGTGTGTGTGTGTGTGTGAGTTGGACCTTAGGCAGTGTTGTCTGTGGGTCTCTGTGGATCCCAGATGGAGCCAGAACTCAACAGAACACATTAGTCCACTTGGCGTGTTCACACACGCGCGTTCAGACACACTCAGATATTCAGAGTAATCCTCCTGACAATCAGATCACCTGAGCCTTCGCTCGCTTCGCTCTGCTGCTGCTGCTGCAAGATTTCTGCTCCGCTGGAACAGTCCGACGAGTTCTACGGAGGCCCGGAGAGGCCCCTTATCGCTTTATTAGCTACCTCCACTTCAGGAGAGAAAAGAACAAGAAAGAAAGAACCAACTTGCAGCCTGCAGGAAGTGAAGTATCTCTGGGTTTCGACGGGAAAGAGAGGAGGAGTGAAGCCGGAAGGAAGGATTTGTATTCTCCTCGTTTCCTGAGCTACAGATTTTAGATTTGGACTCATCTGCTCTGAGACTTGAATTAATCAGTTGAACGGCCACCAATTTCATAAATCTTTTATTCATTAGGCTGTGCGCTCGGGAGGTAGAACGGGTCGTCCTTTAACCACGAGGCTGGCGGTTCGATGATGTTCAATGTTTGTGATAAACTGAAGGATGAAGTGTTCCTTTATGTGGTGAGAAAATCCTCCTGCTTACACACATCGTAGAAGCTAACACAGAAAATATGGAGAGGCAGGAAGCTGAGGTCTGCTTCAGTCGAGGGGAAACTTTGCCGATTTACAAATGACTCTGTGTCAATGCAGCGCGGCAAAAGACCGCCGCATGATGATGCAAAACAAGCAACAGACTTTAGCCAGCAGGTGAGCGAGGGGCTCCGTATCGAGCTAGCCTCTAAGCCCGCCCACTTTTTAGCGGTCCAATCAGATGCCAAGGATTTGATTTAAATCCCTTTTGTAACTGCACACCGCTCAAATATTCTGTTTCAATCAGGGCTGTCAATCGATTAAAATATTTAATCGTGATTAATCGCAAATAAATGTACCTTAAAGGGAGATTTGTCAAGTATTTAATACTCTTATCAACATGGGAGTGGACAAACATGCTGCTTTATGCAAATGTATGTATATATTTATTATTGTAAATCAATGAACAACACAAAACAATGACAAATATTGTCCAGAAACCCTCACAGGTACTGCATTTAGCATAAAAAATATGCTCAAATCATAACATGGCAAACTGCAGCCGAACAGGCAACAACAGCTGTCAGTGTGTCAGTGTGCTGACTTGACTATAGAACCCATTTCATTCCCATATCTGGAGGTCAGAGGTCAAGGGACCCCTTTGAAAATGGCCATGACAGTTTTTCCTCGCCAAAATTTAGAGCAAGTTTAGAGCGTTATTTAGCCTCCTTCATGACAAGCTAGTATGACATGGTTGGTACCAATGGATTCATTAGGTTTTTTTAGTTTCATATGATACCAGCATCTTCACTCTAGCTTTAAAGAAATGTGCGTTATTATCACGCTCAATTTGACAGCCTTAAGATACAACTTCCCGTGCAGATGAAGTCATTCGTTATTGGAGCTGCAATGATTAATCGATTAGTTGTCAACTATTAAGGTAATCGGCAACTATTTTGATAATCGATTAATTGGTTTGAGTAATTTTTTAAAAAGTCTAAATTCTCTGATTCCAGCTTGTTAAATGTGAATATTTTCTGGTTTCTTTCCTCCTCTGTGACATTAAACTGAATATCTTTGAGACATTTGAGGTCATCTTGGACTTTGGGAAAAACTGATTGTCATGGTTTAACAGGTTGGAAGAAAAGTTGATGTGATGATGATTTTTGGCTACAATTGGACCATATTCCCTAAGATTGACTACATTCCTTTACATTTATATTCAGGACGGATGCGTGATGTGTGTGATTTTATGTCTACACCCGATACAAGAACTGCAGTTGGCAACAATAACAGTAGTTACTAAAAACTTCCAACACTGTTTCCAACAATCTTTTACACTAAAATGATATTTCCCAGAGACGTTAGCTGTTGCTGTAGTTATTAGGACCTTATTGATGTAGTGAAGCCAACTCCACCTCAATTAAAGAACATTTAAGTACGACAGTAGCAACGGCTCACTGACTGCCTGTTTCAATTATCGCTGCATTACTAAATGAGGAGATGTCACACCGACAGCTGCTTCACACGTTCCAACATGTTCTACTTTTAATTAAACGGGCTGTTTAGTGTCTCAAGTCAGCAGCGTCTTTCTCTCCCGTTCTGTCCACAATGAAACAGGACTTCCTGTGATAATGTTTTCACTACAATCGACTGAAGTTGTAAAGCGAGAATAGAAGTGTTGAGTTTTAGTGTCAAACGAGTGATTACTATTTAGCACTTCGTGTTGCCTCAATTTACTCAAACGTACGATCACACTTGGACCGTAGAGAGATTACAAGAAATGAGAGAGAGAGTCTTGCAACAAATGTCCTCAGCCAGACTTGTGAACTCAACTTGTGGTCGGTATTTTTATCAATGAAACTAAACAAACCCAACAGTACATCTTAATGTTGGATAAATCTGGTCACAAGACTAAATAAATGACCCCAAAGTGATCTGCGTCAAAGCATCTTTTTGTTAACTTGAGCTAGATGGAGATCAATAACAGGTGATTCAAACAAGATGATTTTATTTCTGGGTTAATAAATGATGGTATCAGATCGGTGCATAGACTGGCGTACTCACCGATACTTGATCCCGAATTTTGGGCAGTATTGGACGCATTTCCGATACTGGTATTGGTATCAGAACAACTCTAATTCTAACTAACTAACTATTGCTAAACAAAGCATTTCCTGTATTATGCATTGTGTGCATGCATGTGCACAACTAATTCTTTAAGGCTTTGTTTGTTTTTGTTTCCGGACGTTTTATAACCTTTCTTGCTGTCTTTCGTTGGGCCTTTTTCAAAGCCTGTTTGCAGTGATGCGCTTTCATTTTTCGGGCACTCAGCTCTCTTTAAAGCCGTTCATTTAAAACCTATTTCTGGAACCACAGTAGATGTTGAGATGTGGACCAAAGAGCCAGTTGGACAGATGGACATCCTCGTCTCTAACAGGACTGAAAACCAAAATGATTCTCTATTGTTATGATCTGTACTCTCATGCGTCTGTACAGGCCAGTTCTCCCTCTGTCCCTTTAAATTTGTATCTCAGCTCATCATTCCCGTCTCTCTCTCTCTCTGGGGAGCTCGATGCCCTGCATGACAACAGATGGAGCCCTGAGGCTCTGGGACCACACACACACACATGGAGGGATGGAGCTGGCAGCAGTGGGGTAGAGTAAGAGCAAGCTGTGGTAAAGACTGATGTCAACATCAGTATGAATGCACACAGCAGATTTATGATGGAAGAATGCATTCAGTCACTGCCGACGCACACACAGAGGAAATATCTGACTAGATTTAAAACAGAAAATCAAATCAAAGGCGGTTTCACACAGAGGGACTTTGCTCTCTTTGCATTGGATTTGGAGCTAATTTGAGTTTCAGAAACACTGAGCTGGGAGGACATTTGGGGGTTTTGGGACGACTGTTTGGCACAGTATCAGTGTTTTCCTCTGGTGACTCCCTCCATCCATCCATGTGAGAGGCTGACTCTGCTCAGCAGCACAAACATATTATCCCCGTCTACTTTCTTTAGCAAACTCCTGCTGGAACACCAAGCGAAACCTAGGCATGCTGGGAGATGTAGTCCCTCCTGTGGGTCCCCTAACGATTAGTCACGTGTTGCACCAGAATCACTGAGACTGACTGATAACCTGACAGCTTTTTATCAACAAGATGGTGAGATACCGGAGCTCTGACGCTGCCTTATCTTCACCTTCAAGACTCCTTCAACAAAGTCCATCACCTGGACTCGCAACACCTCCTCTCCTCGCCAAGAAAGTACCGCAGGGTCTGGACTTAACCATGGACTGTATATAAGAAGTGTATGTAGTCACCGTGACGTCACCCATTGGTTGGTTGACTGCCGCTTTGAAGCCCTGAGTTCGGCATTTGGCCATCACCATCTTGGTTTTTAGCCATCGCCATCTCGGTTTTTGGCCGTCGCCATCTCGGTTTTTAGGCCATCGCCATCTTGGTCTTTGGTGTCGCCATCTTGGTTTTTGGCCGTCACCGTCTTGTTTTTAGGCCATCGCCAGCTTGGTCTTTGGCGTCGCCATTTGGGGTTTTTGGCTGTCGCCATCATGGTTTCTGGCCATCGTGGTTTTTGTCTGTCGCCACCCCCATCTTGGTTTTTGGACGTCGCCATGTAGGTTTTTGGCCACTTCCGGTGTGGCGAAACTTAACTACGATCTTTCCTAAACCGAACTAAGTCGTTTTCTTGCCTAAATGTAACGAAGTTTCTTCCTGTGAAAACGGAACTTTATTTTGAAAAAACTGGAGCTGAAATTGATGCTGGATATTTTCAGGAAAACGCACGAAAAATGAGGAATAACTTTTTCTAAGATATCATACAATCCGCTGTATGAGGATACGTTAACGTGGGAAGTGAGTGGTGAAGCAAGAGAGAGAGAGAGAGAGCGGCAACGACGGGAGCGAGTAACGTTATCGACTACGGCCCAAACAGGAAAAGTTAACAGACTTTGGTTTGTCCATTCTGGGCTTCTGTAGAAACATAGTGGAGCAACATACTACAAGCTCAGCTTGCAGAACCATGAGGCAGGACCTCATCACAGCTGTTTTATCCTCCTCACAATATGTTTTATAATTGATTTAAACCTCATTTATTAATTTTAATGGTCTTAGCCTTGCACCTTGTTATATTTTGGACCTCTTGGTACCGTGCGAGTCCGTACGCAGCTCGAGATCTTCAGGCAGATGTCTTTCCTGTTCCAGAGTCACGGCCTGAACCAGAGAGGACAGAGTCTTCACAGTCAGGGCCCCGAGGCTCTGGAGCAGAGCCCGAGGCTATAAGGCTGCTCAGTCAGGCCTGCTTTGAATTCTGCTCTTAAAAATATATAATATCAGAGAGCTTCTCCTGATTTTACTAGAGTTTCTTTTATTTCACTTGTCTTTTTATATCTTTTATTACTGGAATTCTCTCTATAAATAAAGATTATTATCATAATTATGTTACAGGAGCACCACAGAGACTCTCCTGACCATTTGCATCACAATCTGGTTGGAGTGCAAAGCTTTAACTCTGAGATACTGTGGCAGAAACACAGTTGTAAATATCTACATATAGTTATTTCTGCAACTAATTCAGAGTGTTTGCACACTGAAGGACCAAACGTGAGATGGCTCTGGCCCATATATAGTTGGCTCGGGTTTAGGAATGTGGGCACGGGTCGATTTTGTAGTGAGAATCAGCCCCAGTTAGCAGCACACCGCCAAGCTTTGGGCAAATGTTGACACCTGGAATTAGACCAGCGTACTGATTCTGGAGCGCCATCAATCAGCCAGGTGTGCCAGGTTTACTGAAGGGCACGGTTGAGCAAAGACTACCTGGGTCTGAAGCATCCTGATCAGTAACACCAAATAGAATTATCTGAGAATCTGTGGGCTCCTTAAAATTAGGGATGTCACAAGAACCAAAACTTTGGTACCAAGTCGATGCCAAATTTCTGAAAACATGACAATTTGAAAGCTGTTTCCAGACTACTGTCTCTAGCAGGCTCCTAAAACCCCTTTGAAAGCTCTCTGGAAGATGTCAAAACGTCACTGTAATCCAGTTAAAACCAGACCTTTTCTGAGTTCTTGACAAGTTGACATCTTTGAGACGCAACATTTTCACCTGACATCTTAGTGCGCCCTGGTGTGGACCACAGGAAGTGACATCACCTTCAGCTCAGCGTGGAGCGGCCTTTTAATAGCAGCTAATAGCAGCTAATATCAGCGTAAAGGTCAGGGAGGGGAAGTAAATGTCAGGCCTAATCTGAGCGGATGGAAACAAACAGGAAGCATTGACTGAAAGTGAATTTCTAATGTGATGAATGAATGTGGACAGGAAGGAAGTGCGTGACATAAACAATACGGAGCCGCTGCGATCACATTAGCTCGTTTGGGCATGGAGAGGAAAAAGGAAATGCACCGCTGCGACACGGTTAATTGATTCTGGCAGAACAGAAGTGTAAACATAAACAATTATGAAGAAGAAGAAGAAGAGGAAGGACAGGGAGATGAAATTCGACTGCTCTGACTCGATTCATTAACTTGGAGAAGAAAGACGGAAGTGTAAACGACAAACATGGTCGAACAGAAGAGAAGTGTACGATCAGAACTACTGCTGAGAGGCTGAGAGCTTCACAGCATGAACCAAAACCTGTAGCACACACACAGAGAAATGTGTCCCCATGTTGCACTAAACACTATAAAGTCTAATAGGAACCAGGATGAAGAATCTACTGTACTGTACCAACTATCCCAAAGAGAGGATGCTGTCCTAAGAAAGTTGCCAGGCAACAAGAGATGCCGCAGGTACTTTTTCTACCAGGCTTGTTTAAGAACTCAGGAGCTTGACCTTCATTTTTACACTTTACGTTTTCAACCCTGGGCCCGTAAAAGATTTAAAAGAGTTTCTAATGGGAACCATCAGGGTGGAGTTCCTGGTGCTGAACTTCACAAAACTGGTCAAACGCAGGCCTATAAACTACCACATCCTGCATACAACATTCATTCATGTTGCAAACCAACACTGGTTATTGGATTATTAGGGCTAGGGATTGGAAATCCCTTTTTTATTCTATCAAACCGTATACTCGTTGTGCATACTCGCGCTCATGCGACCGTGGTGTAGTTCGTTTACAGCCTAACGTTAGCTTTTTACTTCTGCCGATTGCATTCACACTTCAAAAACCATAAAAGCAGTGTTCATTTGTGAAGATTATCTAACTGAACAAAACATGCAAGAGCTTATTATCTGCAATAATCCAATGGAACGATCCCATTGGCTTTTAGTGGGGGGAAACAGGGCGATGCTAACTTCCTGGTTGGCCTACAAAAATCACGCCATCCCTGGAGCACTCTATAGGACACAAAGTTATAGACATACAGGACGTTTATACAAAGACAAAGCATCATAAAAGTGCCAAAGTGGTAGTTTTAAACTATGATCAAGAACCTCGACAGAAGTTCTTTCCAGTTGCGGCTATGGCAGCACCGTTACCGTGACATGTAAGTGGATAAATAAGAGGGCTTGAGTCCAAGGATGGATTTGTTAATAAAGTTATACCAGTGCAAAAGCTCTGCGTATGGATATTGATGACCAGTTGACTCAACAATGCAGAGTACAATGATGTGCGAGGGGCTTTACAACCGGTGATGAACCTCAGAGCTTCGTGATAGACGGCGTCCAACAGATGGTGAGAGTGAACTGAAGCGTTTATGTACAGAACATCCCTGTAGGCAAGAAGAGTGGCAGCAACCAGCCGTTTCCTGGCATTAAAAGGAGGAACAGGATGTGTTCCTAAACAAGAAGCCCAATTTTAATTTCTTTAGAAGATGATCAATATGGAAGGCTTTTATCCATTGTGAAGGCTAAATATTTGTAGTTGGTTCCAATCCAAAGTAAAGTGACAGAGTTGGCATTGAGTTTCAGTACAACACGGTGCAGACCTTTACTTTGAAGGCTTACTTTGCTGAGTATTAACACATCTTTTCTACAGAATCCAATTTTCATTCAACTAAATAAGCTAAAAGTCTCCAAAGCACCAGTGTTTAATGTCTGAACACAAACGTCTGAGTGAGGCTCAACTCCCCGAGCTAATCACACTGTAGATCCCCCCCGACTCTCGGGAAGAAAAGCAGGACACAGTGTTTTCTTTGGCTGATACGAGCACATTGATGAACCCGACGGTAATTGTACGAAGGACAAAGAGCTGGCTGACTTCCCTAAAGAAGGGCAGCCCAGGACGGGGAGGCTGTTTTCTGTCTCCTAATGTGGATCAGCCGGGGGGATAGAGAGCTGACAGGAAGTCAGACATCAGAGAGCGTCAAAAGAAGAATAAGAAGACGTCAGCGGCCTTACCTAACTTGGGCAGTGAGTACTGGACTTTAAAGTAGTCCTGGTAAAATCCCAGAAGCCTCTTGGTGATGTGCAGAGCGTAGTCGCCGGCTCCGCTGGAGATGGCATCTGGCCGGGCGTACAGACGGATCTAAAAACAAAAAGAGAGAAATGGAATCAGGCCAATTATAAGAGAGATGGATGTAAAAACAGATGCAGAGACAGGAAATGGAATTAGTGTCTCAACTCGGCTCTGCAGAGAACGAAATGGAATTAAGCCAAGTTTTTATACTGAGAGGGAAATTAAATTTGGCAGAGTTTACAATCAAATCTACACGGAGACAAACAGAACCGAGTATATTAAACTCTGCAGAGGAAATAATACAATCAGGTTGAGTTTAAGTTCAAATCTGCAGAGAGACGGAAATTAAATTCTAGGTTTTTTGTTTTTTTTTGTCCAACAGAGTCAAAAGGAATGGAACCAGGCCAGACTGAGGCAGGTCAGGCCTACGGAGAGGATAAGTGGATCAGGCCGAGCTCGTGTTCAGAGCTCTGCACACAGAATAATGGAGTCAGGTTGAGTTTTGGTTCAAATGAAAAACAGATTTATAGCTGCGAGCAGAGAACATCGACTTCTGGACACACAGCTGGAAAAATAAAAGGACGATAAAGTTTTGCTATTGGTGGAATCCAATATCTCTCACAGTCAGTCAGATAAATGTTGGCAACCTTTCTTTCAACGTTTCTTTTACATTCATGTATTTATTCATTTTGTCAGCGTGACATCGTACAAACAGATGATAAATTACACAGATAAAGGTGTAACGAAATATACAGACATTAACAAGATGTAGGAGTATTGTAAGTGCTTGTGTGCATGTATGAAGTGTGTCGTGTAAGTGTGTCATATATTCATATATGAATAACTGTAACCAGAGGAATGTGCAGGTATGTGTGAGAAGGAGAAAATTTAATTAAAATAAATAAATAAATGGATAAATAAAATGGTAAAAAATAATAATGTTGATGAGTAAGTTCAATAAATAAATATAAATAATATTAATAAAAGTTAATATAAATAAATGGTTATATGATTATGTTGATAAGTTCAACAACTACATGAATAAATAAATATAATGAAAAATATAAAATAAATAATAGTAATCAAAACAATAAATATAAATAAATAAAAGTTAATAATAAAAATAATAATAATAATATTGATAAGAAAGTTCAATAAATTAAATAAATAAATTAAACTGAACAAATAAATAATATGGTAATAATAATGTTGATGAATTCAATAAATAAATAAATGATTAAATTAATGAAAATTTAAAATAAATAATAGTAATGAAAAAATAGATATAAATAAACAAATGGTAGTAATAATAATAATAATAATAAAAAAGTTCAATAAATAAAATGCATAAATTCAATTAAATAAATAAAGTAAAAAATAAGTAAAATAATCATTAATTATTTTTTATTAATATTTTAAAAATAACTTTTTTTAAATCATATTTGCTCCATTTCTACCCACTGCTGCTTTAATTGCTTCAAGTTCAGTTCGTACTGCCACAGTTTTCTTCATAGTTTACACTTAATAGTTAATTTTCTCCTCATTGTTGTGTGTTAACCTCATGCGCATGCATCGGCAAACAGATAAATAATGACACACAGCTTTTGTTTCATACATCATAGTTTGTTTCTGTACGATCCCACTTTAGTTAAGTTTTTAAGTTGTTGTAATTTCTATTTCTTTGAGTTACCAGTGCTGCTGAAGCTGCTGCTGCAGGAATGTCTTGGCAGGCCGGAGCAAAAGATGCCACTCCTAAAGCAGAGCTCTTATATACAGGAAGTGGCCAATCAGGATGTACCAAGTACCGCCACATCATGGAGAGGTTGGGATTTATAGTTTGGAGATTTTGTTTATTTCTTTAGAGTTTGTTAGTCTTTGTGTCCCCCCTTTGTTTAACAACAGATTGTTTGTTTCATTTTTGGTTGAATAAAAAAAAACTTTACTTTTACTTTCTTGTTTATTGCAAATCCCCATTTGTTATGTTGAAATATCACAAGTTATTGACAAAAATGACAAAAAAAATGCTTGATTTCAACAGTGAATTAACCTTAAACGTATTACAGTACATACAGTACAGTACATCTGTGTGCCACACTTGACCTCATCTGCCAAATCAATAATCAATACCGCCACGGTCACATGACGTCAGTGACCTCGCCGGTGACCTCATTGAAAGGCCGACATGCTAACAGTGTGTGTGAGCTCCAGTCTGCTGGAGGGATGTCCAGAACCTACAGTACTCTATCAGCTGTTCGAGGTCAGGATGTGTATTTAATAATGTAACACTGGGTATCTAACGGTTGGTGTATTACAACTCATTTAAGGTTGTGAGTAAAATAGCCACAGAACTCTTAACAGCTGTAATATCACTTCGGGTGATCCTTCGCGTCCAAAAACGCCCATGTGGACACATACCAATAGAGCCATGTCACGTCTAAAACGTCCAACAAAAATGAAAGTAACATGAACCGTGAAACAACATCAAACTGTTGGCTGTAAACATTGTATAGACGCTGTGTTTGTAGAGAACAGGCTGAGGGAAGGAAACCTCCTGCTGACAGATTCTCACTGTTTACCTGCAGAAAACACACAGAAACGTTTCATGTCTGGCTGAACTGAAACCTTTTGCAACCTCGATGAAAATAAAAGTGAAAACCAAAACTTTGTGATCGATATTTTTAACTGCCTTTGATACCAACTCCTGCGGTATCAATCTGCCCGTCTCTCTCCGTCAACATCGTTTCACTCCAGCGACTCCCGACTGATTCTTTAAACTGAGGAGATTCTCCCAGGCTGACAGACAGAGAGACAGACAGACAGACATCTGCTCCGTCTTAGTCGATTTTCTTAAATAAAAAAAACAGTTTCTGGGCTTAAAGCAATTTGGCAAGTTTGCAAGAGAAAATGAGCTGCTGTCTGGTCCAATACAGATCCAGAGTCTGTGTTCAGCTGTATTTTCATATGGCAACTCAAGAGCATCTGCTCATTATGCTCCAAGTACGGAAGCATTAACCCTCTGAGACCCACAAGATTGCGGTCGATCCCGACCGACTTTACTGCCAGAGAGAAGATCCTGGTATCATATGAAACTAGAAAACCTAATGAATCTATTGGTACCAACCATGTCATAGTAGGTTGTCAAGAAAAACGCTTAATAACTCTCCAAAGTTAGGCTAAATTTTAGTGAGGAAAACTGTCATGCTATTTTCAAAAGGGGTCCCTTGACCTCTGACCTCCAGATATGTGAATGAAAATGGGTTCTATGTGTACCCACGAGTCTCCCCTTTACAGACACGCCCACTTTATGATAATCACATGCAGTTTGGGACAAAAAAACATGCCGTGTTTGAATATTTCTGCATACTGTAGTCCAACTGTATTCATGTGTGATGAATAGTAGCCATCTCATTGTAGGGAAATGTATAAAATGACCTGTGGTGACCTCTAGGATAATCACAGCCTCATGAAACTTTACAGCAACAAACTAGAGACCTAGAGCATTCAGAGGATGGATGGCTTTCCTAGCTAGATTGACAATAAGGGGGTTTCTGAGCAGTTTACACAACAGAAGTGCTCGCCATCCAATCGCCGAACAATGCAATTCTTGCAGAAATCTCCAAAATGTAAAAAAAATTTGAAACCAAATCACAGCATGGCTTTTTCTATGGTGTTCCTCAAGATCTTGGTGTCTTAAAGCGGTATTTTGGAGGGATTATTGATCATTTTTATCAATTTTCCAGTGTTAAAAAATGGTTAAATTAAGCACCAAATCTGTGTAACAAATGGTATCAACACAAAAATTGCTGCAGCAATTTATGAGACAATAGAACATGGGAATGACAATCACATACTTCTATCAGACCACAACAACTTGACACACAGTGCTGAGCCGCATCTCAAATTAATCTTTAGGTTCCCAGCTTTCAGATGATGTACACCTCTTCTATGTGACATCTACTGTTGACCTGCTATCTCCCCCTAAAGACCCCCTGTACCCCCCTAAAAAAGACTAAAACTGGTCTACTGTGGGTCTCAGTGGGTTAAACATGAGGATGATTGTAGGGTGATGCAAGAGGATGGTCACCAAAATCATCTGTATACATTCACTGAGAAGGGAAAATAAACACTGTCCGCCTACAATCTGCATCAACACATTGTTTTTATGTAAGAGGGATTTATGGAGCATTTAGAGGTCACAGTGGTTCCGCTGCAGCTGATGTACACCTCCTTCAAAATCTGACTGCACGTTGAAGACAACAATTGATTGATAGGTCAATTTTGTCTGCATGTGTTTATACGTTTCTGGCGCCGACAACATTAAGCAAGCTGCGGAAGGACTCGGTAATCATTTAATAATCCCAGCTGTCAATCACAGTGAATGAAAGGATGTGAACACGGCGATTACACAGCAGTAGTTCAGTAATGAGACGAGGCCAAGCAGAAGTTACCTGGATGTAACCCCGCGTCTATAATAACCCATTCTCCAGATTCAATCCCGACTAATAGGCTGAGTGTCCATATGCTGTTGTTTTTCTGAGCGCCGGCGTCTTTTCTCAATTGTTTTCCAATAAGGAGTGTATGCAGCCGCCTAGAGAAAAAGCGCTGCTCCCAGCATCTATTTTCATAGCATTTCGAATTTTTTGTACAAACTATTCAGAACTTTTCAGATAGACGCTGGTGTTGTCACTATAAAGGAGGCGTTGAACCTCAGCATATATAGAGGTCTGTAGTGTACTGGGATCTCCACCAGGTCAATAAAAAGACCACAAAAAGATATCTTGTTGGTTTCTTATACTGTGCTTCGATAAAAAATATATAATATATTATATATGGTAACATTTAAAGTGACTGTTTGTAACTTCTTACAGGTATAAATCACCCGGGCCGGTGTCCCATGCGTGCTCGCGTGTGGCTACGCTGTTCAGACTCAGATTCTAACACAAACTACACGGAAGCACCAAAACCACAAAGTGAAGCCCGTCTGTTAAACAGTGTTGGCCGCGGTCGGAGGACGCGGAGGAGACCGTAGCTTTGGTCTCCAGGGCCGGAGTCTCTGCTCCTCTGCTCCTCTGCCTGCCTGCTTGCCTTCCCTCAGCTCGCTCCACCTCACGTTTATGCGCGCACACTCCACACTACAGAGGAGTTAGTTTAGCTCTGAGAATATCTACTAAATGTACAGTGGACGTTTGTGCAGAAATAACTGTTTTTTTAGCGATGCTCGTTCATGTCTATTTAGAGCGAGCAAGCGCGAGCCCGACGCTGACTTTCGTTGACTTAACAGCCACAGGTGTGGCCGTTAACAAGCATTTCTGAATCTTACAAACATTCCCTTTAAATCCCTACATCTCGGTTTATGGCTGTAGCCATCTGGGTTTTTGGAATGGAACCAGCAGCGTTGAGGTTATGTGGCCTTCTCTGTAACCACTCGGCTACAAATAGATTTTATCTGATGAGCTAATCAAATGTTTTTTTTCTTCTTTAAAACCGTAATATCAGAAACACATTTGTAGGAAACCCACATCTGTCAGTATAACAGTGTAACTTAAGTATTAATACTTAAGGTAACTGAGTAAAGTACCTAACAATTGTTCTGGTAATGTAAATGGTTTAATAACTGAACCCTCCCTTTAATACAGTGAGCTGTGTTTGGATCAGCTGGAATAATTCTCTCCTCTCTGTTTGTCTGATGGACGCAGTAGTTAGTCAGTCTAATCCATTAAATACACACAATCACAGACCGCTGACGGCTGGCGGTGATGTCACCGATCAATACGCATGCATCAGCCGCAGTGAATGAAAAAATAAATCTGCCTGGACGCAGCTACGACTGTGTGTGTGTGTGTGTGTGATGTTTTTACTGTCAGAGAGAGAAACCATCTCACTGTCAGCTGAAGGACGACACAGACGGGCTATCAAACACACCACACACTCACAAATACACACACAGATAAAACCACACTCACGACTCCTATCATTTCTCTCACACACACACACACCATGATATAATGCTGCTGTATCACTGCTGTCATTTCACACACAAACACACACACACAGAGAGGTAAACATTAGTGTCCCAGTAATGTCACTCTGCTATCTCTCTCTCAGTTTCACTTCCACTCTAATAAATTCTGTTTTCACTCAGCTGTAACAACACGCTGGCCTCTGTACAGTCACAACACACTGTAAATCATCCTCTGTGTGTATCAAGTCATATAACAGCTACGGCTTAGTGTGGCTGCGTTCGCACTGAACATAAAGAAGACTTTACAGAAGATGCGATTACGCACAAAGTCAACAGAAAGTTATCAATCCTTGGATCTCTGTGTGGTTTGTTCAGCAGCTCTTAGGATGGTTGTTAGTTGGTTTGTCGGTTCCAGACTGAAATATGTCAACAACTATAATATGGATGACTGTGAAATTTTGTGCAGCTATTTAGGGTTTCAAAAGGACGAAAAGGCGTCACTTTTTTTCGGAATGGGGTTGAATTTTCTGAGCTTTCACATCATGAATAAAGGAACCAATCATGTTGAGTTGCATCGATATTTATGAAACAACAACATGAAGGCTCCTTAGTCCGAACCAAAACGGAAAACTTTATCACAGAGGCAGCGCAGACTACATCCACTCCTTCTGTTCTTATCTTTCACAATAAAAGCCCTAGATATATAATATTCAGAGGCGAGCATTTCACATTTTCATCTTGTTTATTCGGTGTGTAAAAGCCTTTAGGCTGCACTCACACCAAACCGGGCGTTGTGGCGACTAGCGCAGGGTTGTGCTGCGGTGTGGTAGTGTAGTTAAATGGCCCATCTGTGTGACGCCATACAGCTAGGAGGCCGGGTCCTACAGGTGATGGTCTGACGGCATCGAAAACTAGAATTACCGCCTCGTGGTTGTATGCCTACGCCAACCAGTCAAGATGCAGTTGACATCCATGTCTGTCCACTTCATCATTTTATCCTGTTATTGTGTGAAATTGTTTTAATTAGCATATGAATTCTTCAGTTATGGTCAAAAACGTGTATTGTAAGGTCACAGTGACCTTTGACCACCAAAAAACCAAGTGTGTGTCTGTGCAAAATTTGAAGAAATTCCCTCCAGGCGCTCCTGAGACATCACGTTCACGAGAATGGTACGAACGGACGGACAACCCGTAAACATAACGCCTCTGGCCACGGCTGTCGCTTTACTTTCGATAACTAACCAGGATATGAGGCCTATCAAAACCACGGGTTTTAACTTGGTGCACACGACCAAATTGAGTGGCTACATGTGAAACATAACGATACTCCCCATTGTGTTTTGGTCATTCATGCTGCTCGTCTTCCCGTGGGCGTCTTCCATTCATGTCGTCGGGTTGCATTTCTCCAAAAAGTTGATTCTGTTTCAACTTTTGGCTGCAGGGCCGCTCCGTTGTTTTTGAGCATCCCCTGCTGTCTCCACCGCCACAGCCCAAATGCACTACTTTCAATGTCTGATTTGGAAATGAACGCAGCCTTAGTTTTGTTTATTAGCAAAGAGTGATGTGGGGCTTCTAATTTTAATCTGGCACCTACAGTCCCTTTTTAGCGGTGAAATTGACAAACACCACCAGCTGTGGATGAGATGAGCTGTGAGTAATTAAAGTGAGTTCTGTAAGAATGAAAATAAACATTTGGCAGATGTCTATTTAATATGCTCCCTGCACGTCTGAGGGAAACATCACCGCTGTACGGCCACTAATCTAGCCTCTATCGTCACATCAATTACAGGACAAGTTATCATATCAATATAAATATTTTGAACTAAATCAATCTGAACTAGGACCTGCAGTATTTGGAGGAAGTAGCTATCAAATACCAAACCTCTTTTACTTTTATTGATACGCACACTATTACAAATACTGATGCTTCTAATATTAATAAATTCACCTACTACTACCACAAATGCTAAAACTATGTTAATATTTTTTCTATACCCTGCCCCTCCTCGTCTTCCTCCTCCTCCTCCTCTCCTCTCAGGTTCTCCCAGCAGGACTGATTTTTCAATAAAAATTCAAACTTTTAAAGCCGGTCTCTTCTTCCTCACATTCTCCTCCCTCCACCAGAACTCATCTCGGAGCGCGGCAGCCAGCAGAGTGAATATCTGCTCAGAAAGTGGAGGCTTTATTGAAATCGTACCGTCTTTCGGCGGACTGGCAGCGAGCTGCTGAATTGAGTATCATCTCCCGAGGATTCCTGAGACGCCTCCAGTCATGTTCTCCCAGGTGAGGAGAAACCGGGATGCATTACAATGGGGGAGCGGGTCGCTGTGACGTTCCCACTTCAAAGTATACTCATATATGCATTCAAAATCTCTCCCAGGACTGAAATGTGCTGCTTCAACCGAGCTGAAAGCGTCGCACGGTGGCTCAGCGGTTCGTAGCGTCGCCTCACAGGAAGGAGGTCCCGCGTTTAAACCCGATCTGTCGAGTTCCCGTGGTCTGTCCGTCTCAGCGTGCGTCTAAAAACATGTAAGTCAGCTGAAGGGGAAACTTTAAATTGCCCCGAGGTGTGAAAGTGAGTGTGAAAGCTCGTCGGTCATGTTTCCTCGCTCTGTGACAGACTGTGGCGGCCTGCTCAGGGTGCCTCTCACCCAGTGCATGCTGGGATTAGCTTCAACTCCGCGTGGCCCTGCTAAGCAGTTTAGAAGATACATAGATGGATGTAAGCTGAATGAGGTGGTGGAGACATCGAGACATGAGGAAGACTCCGGTCCTGTTACTCGCTGCCTTCAGGATGCTGTCATCAATCACAGGAATTCATTTTTGTCCAATCTTTCCACGCAGTCTCACGGCAGCTCATGAAATAGTCACGAAATTTAATCTATTTGATCCATCTACATAGACATGAATTTTCTTTTTTTTCTCGACGCTCAGCACGACTTTCAACAACTTTTTTTTGTGCGTTTTCCTACATAATGTCCAGCAACATGTGACGCACGTGTCAATTTCCATGCCAGTCTTTTAAAAAAAAAAAACGACTTAGTTAGGTTTAGGAAAAGATCGCAGTTTGAGTTAAAATAACTACAAAAGTGGTGTGACTTAAGAATGGAAGTTACGCGACAAATGATTCAACATTGACTTCTGGCTTCACACGGGGCACCAACAGCGGTCTCCTGGACGAATGTCCGATGTTTTTGATTTTTTTTGGTTGGAAGTTTATTTTGAAAAGAGACTGTATGCATATAACGAGCGGAAACTGACACGCCGTCCCTGACACGTCCAAAACTAACACTACTAGAGGGTTACCTAGAGCGTCATAGGTTGAAGCGTAAAGCCACTGACGAAGCTTCGGTATTTGACGAGTGAGAATGTGTTAGCTCACAATGCTAACATGCTGATGTTTCGCAGGTAAAGATCATTAGTTTTGCAGGTATTTGGTCACAAGCTAAAGTGTTGGACAAATGGAAAATTTGACCTGATGATGGCACTAGATGAAAAACTACAGAGATCAACAAAGTTATTGCAATTCATCCTGAGGGGAACATGAATGTTTGTGCCAAATTTAATGCCAATCCATCCAGTTGTTATTGACATATTTCAATCAAAACAAGAAATGACTCTTGCCTAACGGATCACCAAAGTGAGTAGGATTCATCCTCTGGGGATCATGAACGTGTGCACCAAACGTCATGTCAATCCATCCAGTAGTTACTGAGATATTTTAGTCTGGACCAAAGTTATTTCCATCCCTACAGATCCACTGCTGAGGGTGGGAAATTAAATCATCGGTATGGCAATCAGTGTAACAACAGAGTCTCCTTTTAACAGTTCTACCATTGGATTCTACTTTATTCATTAGACTCCTGTTAATAAAACACTTTCTTCAGTGTGAAATCCTTTGGAGGAGGTGACGGGATTATTCCCCCTGAACTGCTGGAGAGCTGTTAATGTGAAACAGATTAACAGCAAAACAGCAGCAGCAGCACATTATCACAGCGAACTGGAGCAGATCAGAAAAACAAGACCCAAACACCATCAAACATACAGTAGTTCTCTTTAGAGAAGAACATTAGAAAGAAAGGCCCCGTCTCTAGTAGCAGCCAGTCTCTAATTATTTGCAATTAAGGGAAATAAATCCCTTGGCCACTGTCAGAAAGCACTCAGTCCAAATGTACGTTAAAAGAGCACACCACTAGGACCCTCCATCATAACGTCACCGCAATCGTAGAGCAACAACCATCCACAGGGTCTCTCTGCCATGTAATACATGCTCTCTGTGTCCATATAACACCATGAACAGCCACTCAATGTCCCACACTCTAGCACTGCAAGCTACATGGCACACATGCCTCGGCAAACTTCTCTTTATTTAACAGATAGATGCTTGAAAATAATTAAAAGCAAAGCCCCGAAATGTAAAACCATCAACATGATTACACTTGTAAGAGACCCGCGGGGCCGGGCGCAACCCCGACTGACTTTACTGTCTTTCAGAGGCTCTAGCAGGTTCAGCTACAGAAGCGAAAGATATCATAGTAAACTACAAAACCTAGAGAATCCATTGGTACAAACCATGTCATACTAGCTTCAAAATAAGAGTCTCAGCAACAACACTACAGGTGTAAATGACAGCAGCAGGAAGGAGCAGCCAGTCCAGGTATGATTTTAAGAGGTCTGGTCAGGTACACATCGTCTCAATCTTCCTTTGATTCTCTCCAGGAAACAACTAAATTAGTCCAATCAGTCAACTCGAGGAAATCAAGAGCAGAAGGTGACGTTTTCTCCTCAGAGTTGATTCAAACTTTTGGTAATCAGGGCACGAAAAGGTGAAATAAACGCACAAACACGAAATAATACAATCTCTTCTTCCTTTTCTCAGTTAATTTAAACGTCTCTTCCTCCTTTACCTACTCCCCCTCCTCCTCCTCTCCTCTTGTTATCTCTCCACTCGTCCGTGACATTTCTCGCTGCGTTCTGTCGCTCCGTCTGTCGCCCTTGGATGATGGATGGGGTGATGGACGCTCGGTTGCCACGGTAATTTGATGGATGGTTTAGCAACTGATACGAGCGCCGAGAGAGCGAACGCAGTAGCACACTCTCTCTCCTCCCAGCCAGCGTTTATATGTGGGTCCTTGACTTTGAGATCAACAGACCTCAGACGGTCGCCGCCGCTCCCTCCCATAACAAACAGCGCTGACCCGTGACTGCGGCGCCACACATCTGTCCAATCGAATCATCACTTTTGCTGACGACAGCACGGTGATGAAGAGAGACAGACCAAGGGCCGGGGCGAGGATAACAGTCTCTCCGTCAATGTCAACAAGACAAAAGAGATGATTGTTGACTTCAGGAGGAGCGGAGCGTGAACGGAGAGAGACAGCGGAGAGGCACCTCGTCCATAAAGACACAAAGTCCACCGACAAACCTGGTTATTCAGCTACCTCTATACACCGGTCTAACTTTACCCAGTTTGCTAATTGTCTGTTGTTTGTGCGCGTGTACAGAAGCCTCATTCATCAAACTGTGAGCAATCAAAACATCTGTGAGTTATAACGGCCTGTACGCACAAGAAAATTGGTATTAATCACATGTATGTATGCACAACATAAAGCCAGCTGTGTGCTATTAACAATAACACATCCCACTCACTCATTTACATAAAGAGACCCTTCTTTCTGTTGTTTTTGTTGTTATTGTTGTTGGGCTCCTGTAATAAATCAAGTTAATTCTGTCAGGATATTAATCCTGTGCCAAGCTATAAACAAATGGTTCAACAACAAAAATTACAAAGCGGATTGTCATTTTGCAAACATATGTATTGTGTATCTTACTGCTGTATGTTGCACTCAGTCTCAGCTCCTTTTCTATGTATTACAAAACTACTGATACGGGGTCGAAGGCTGGGTGGAACGTGTTCATGTTTTTGGTGAACGGTGAATTGAACGTTTGCAACTAATGAACTTTCAGGTTAACGAAGCTCACACGTTGGGTTTTAAGGCACCTGGCATGCCAGCATCACTAGTGCAATCAAAGGAGCGGAGACATCAGTCACCGTCTATTCCATTCCCGCCTCCAAAGTCTCAGAAGTCAACTTGAGGAGTGAAAGTTGAGCAGTTGCGAACGAGTAGGGAGGGTCGAGCCCGCGGGCTCGTTACAGCGCTGTGTTTGTGGGACCACATTTGTACACACAGAGCAGAAATACACCCTCGCGACGGTACTTTTTTGGGTTGTGAATACTGTTCTTTGCGCTCGTATCGCGTTCACGCGCATGGTTTTTAGGTGCACCGGTTTTGAAACTAATTAAACGCCATAGCATCTGACCAGTTTTTAAAAAATGACCATGAACTAGTTTAATTTAATCAGTGTGAACCAACACGTTCTCATCCCAGCTCGTCACTTACCGCCACTATGTCACGCCCTTTGTCACGCCCTTTGTCACGCCCTGGTCACGCCCTTTGTCACGCCCTTTGTCACGCCCTTTGACACGCCCTTTGGCACACCCTTTGGCACCACTTAGTTAGGTTTAGGAAAGAACTACATGATTGGGCTTAAAACTACATTTATACAGTGAAAATGACACTGAACGTTGTGAACACAGGACACGAACGAACAGCTGATTGTAACATGACGCATGGGACACTGACAGCGGTCTCCTGGATGAAAGCCTCGTGTTTGTTGGACCCATCCACCTCCCCTCCAGCCCGCCCACCCCGATGTGTCTTCTTTTCGCCCTTTAAACTACATCACCACAGTCACTCCCGGCACACTTTCTCTGAGTGTTTGCTGTTGCTGTGGATGGGTTTACATTTTAGTTAATGGAAAGTGCGGTGCGTTTCATACCGGCGCTATGACGCCTTATCCAGGATATGATGCTCACTTGTACAAACAACAACCAAGATAATCAGATATTAAAACATGTTCATAACCATCCAATTACTCTCCATGTAGATGCATACATAGATTTTCCATACTTTTTGGCTTCCTAACACAAATAAAAGTCTACATCTGACCCTCAGTAGAGGTTTCAGTCGTCTACCAGCTGTAGGAGTTTACCCAAAGAGTCAGAATATTCTGATCTGGTGTCTGTAGAAGCTGAGAAAACAGGACAGTAGGTGTTGATGCGTGTCTCACACCACCGGTGTGCTGCCACTGTGTTTTTCTTTCTCACATTGTTTAATGGGAGTAATATTTGGTGTCCCGATGAGATAAAACTATCCAATATTTGAGGAGAAAAAAGCAAAAAGGAGCGAAGAAAATCAATTGTATGACGCTGAAATGTGTTTTTCTTCTATTCTCCTGTTCCATTAGACTGCTGCTGCAAGGAGGATGAATCCGAGGGTTGCACTTATCGAGAGGAGGTTTGATTCTCAGATGTCTGAAAACCATAAATGAAATCAGCCTTTACTCCTTATTGTGTTTCATGTCCCAGCTTCCCCAAAAGGAAGTCTTTGTCTTAACAATCACACTGATTGTTGCTGGATAAATATTTGGAAATTGAGTCAGAAAGAACAGCTGCAGCCTCTTAGAGCTCAAAGAAAACAGAAAACTGAATCAGGTTGTTTTCCATGCAGAGTTCTCAGTGTTGAAACAGAACATGGTTCTGAATGTTCAATAACTTCTAATATATAATAATATATATAATAAAGTTTGAGCAGCACTCTGAAGAACAGATAATGAAAAGTAGACCGACAATGTATTTTCTATTTGAGGGTTTCTTTCATCAGTCTTTCTCAAACATGATTCTGTACTGGGTAGAGAAATAATCTTATTAACACCAATAACACAGTTGGTTTGTTTGTTACCTTGAGTTTTTGAAGTAAACTTTGTTTTTCTCTCATACCTCCACGGTGAACGGAGAATCCAAAAACAGAAAATCCAGGTCTCATTTATCTATTCGTTTGCTTTCTTAATCTTTTAAGACCTTGGTAAAAAACGGCTAAAACAACATACCAAAAATTAATCAGGAATAGCTCCTCAACCATGAGGCTAATACGCAAAAATATGGTCTCCTTTCAAAGGTAAGAAGTAGGGCTGTCAATTGATTAAAATAGTTAATCGCGAATTAATCGCACATTATTTATCTGTTCAAAATGAACCTTAAAGGGAGATTTGTCAAGTATTTAATACTCTTATCAACATGGTAGTGGGCAAATATGCTGCTTTATGTAAATGTATGTATAGATTTATTATTGGAAATCCATTAACAACACAAAACAATTAAAAAATATTGTCCAGAAACCCTCACAGGTACTGCATTTAGCATAAGAAATATGCTCAAATCATAACATGGCAAACTGCAGCCCAACAGGCAACAACAGATGTCAGTGTGTCAGTGTGCTGACTTGACTATGACTTGCCCCAAACTGCATGTGATTATCATAAAGTGGGCATGTCTGTAAAGGGGAGACTCGTGGGTACCCATAGAACCCATTTACATTCACATATCTTGAGGTCAGAGGTCAAGGGACCCCTTTGAAAATGGCCATGACAGTTTTTCCTCGCCAAAATTTAGCGTAAGTTTGGAGCGTTATTTAACCTCCTTCACGACAAGCTAGTATGACATGGTTGGTACCAATGGATTCAATAGCTTTCTAGTTTCATATGATACCAGTATCTTTACTCTAGCTTTAAAAATGAGCCCTCTACAACCTAAAAATCACAAGTTGCGTTAATGCGTTAAAGAAATTAGCGGCGTTAACTTTGACAGCCCTAATAAGAAACTAAGGAATATGAATCCATTGTAGTTTCTCTTACCACTCCAATGCAATGACAGAAAAAATAAGTTTGCTATCCTCGCCTAGTATAAAATCTAAATGCAACTGAATGTCTTCTCCTACTCTCTAACTACAGCTGTAACTGTAAATTTCGATGAAAATACACTAAAATACAACATTTATGATACAGTTTATAAAGAATGCACTTGTTAAACGCAGACCCCATTAACAAGACTTTAGTCATTTATATACAAAAGGTCATCTTGTGGGTGAAGTCTTCTTTTAAACGTGTCACATAATAATTAAATGTTAAAGTGACCTTTATCATTTTAAAATCTCACCAACAGTATATTATGATTATAGGGCGTTAATGTGACCTTTATTATCATTATAGGATGTAAATGTGACATTTAATATCATTACAGGAATGCAAAGAAAGACTGACATTGACACTAAATCCCACAAAACTTTCTACAAGTTTGATTCTGGGAGGAAAGCAAAACTCATTAACATTCGATAAAGAACGTGAATATAAGATTAATCATTAAAGAAAACAATAATTCCTGTGACATTCAACGCCGTCTCAAGCTCGTCTGTTGAGGCTTATTAAAAGGCAGAAGTGTTGCAGACGGAAACCTGTTGACATTCAGACTCTCGGCGGCGATTAGCTGGCAGATAAACACCGACAGTCTCGGCTTTATGACGCTGACAGTTGGTGGAATTACAGAAGATGAAGGAATAACAAGCTAAATGGCTGCAAGATGGAGGTTTTATTGAAGCAGGAGCTGCTCAGTGGGTCATCACACACACTGTTTGTTTGTTTATCTGTCTGTAGTCTGTCAGACTTTAATCCTCCCTGAAGGAACAGCGTCTCATTACAGGAACAGAGATTCTTACAGAGACACATTATACCGACAACACGGTGTCTGAACGAGGTGAAGGAAACAAGAAGTTGACAATGAAGTCTGGAAGTGTCCCGGACTAACTGGAGATCTGTTTAGTTTCAGCTCAGATCCTCTGAAGGATGGAGATGGTTCTTTTATCCTGAGTCTTTGTGTTGTGTTTACAGCGCGTGTTCCATATTTAATTTTTAATACATTCATTTGTTTGAACTCTGAAGACTTGCCAACTTTTTCTGGATGTCTAAGAATGATGAAATGATTCCTACAGTCAGAACGGGCGATGAGGGCTGATTATATCACTGGATATTGGGACAGGCTCTGCATTTAATGTATAGTAAACATCTGCTGAATGCAGATAGTAAAGTCTGCATATAAAGCATCTAAACAAATACTCAATCTGTTTAGACAAATACAAATCAAGACCTACGAAAATCATCACTTCTGTCTCCAAATTTGGCTTTCTGAGTAAAATACGTTGTAAAGTGACTTGTTTTTATTAACTCATTAAAAGTTGATGTTTTGGAGATAACATGTTAAAGAACCACTACTTAACAACACCCTAGAAACCATCTTGAACAGCCTAGCAACCACAGAACAACACCATAGCACCTAGCAACCAGCTGGTGACACCCTATCAACCACTTTCTAACATTGTAAACACCAACCACAACACTCTGGTAACCAACTATCAACTAACCTCCTAGTAACCATCTACCAACGCCTTACAAATCACCTTGAACAGTCTAGCAACCACCAAGCAACAACCATCCCAGATACCCTCACGAGGGCTAGCGAATTTAATATTTTGGCTTCCAATGATTATGAAAACAAAATAATCGAGATAAAACGATTACAGCGCCGCATTCCGTTTCACAATGATGCTCTCGTTTTGTCTCGTGTTATAAATCCAGCGCACTTCGTACCGTTTTTATAATCGTGACTCTCTTTACAGCTGTTTTGCACGTCTTTGTAATCATGGTCATTTTGTATCTCTTGGTGGTTGTTTTGCGTCTCTTTGGAATCTTTTTCTGACTCTGTAGTCGTTTTGTGTCTCATTGTAGTCATTTTATGTTTATTCGTGGTTGTTTTGCGTCTCTTTGTGTCTCTTTGTAGTTGTTTTATGTTTATTTATGGTTGTTTTGTATCTCTTTGGAGTCTTTTTGTGTCTCTTTGTAGTCATTTTATGTTTATTTGTGGTTGTTTTGTATCTCTTTGTAGTGTTTTTGTATCTCTTTGTAGTCTTTTTATGTCTCTTTGTGGTTGTTTTAGTGTCTCTTTGTAGTAATTTGACGTTTATTTGTGGCCATTTCTGTCTCTTTGTGGTTGTTTTGGTTTCCTTGTGATTGTTTTGTCTTTTTATGGTTGTTTTGCGTCTATTTTGTGGTCTTTTGTTTCTCTTTTTAGACATTTTATGTTTCTTTGTGGTCATTTCAAGTCTCGTCCTGGTTGGTACGTGTCTCTTTGAGTGACATTTTGTAGCTGAAGGCCATTTGGGGCCCCCGGCGCTTGTGCCCCGTAGGCCTGTTCAGTATTCCTTTCATGTTTACTGATCAGTATAAACTCATTTGGAGACTTGGCAGATACATGAATTACAACATTTCCTCATTGTGTTAATGGAAAATCCGGTCGGCATTATGTTTCTTTCATAACGTATTTTCTGTTGAAAAGTAGTTGTACATAAATATAATGTCTAGGAAACAGGGTTGGAGCTGACATGCACCACCAATCGTATCTGGCAAAACTGCATATTCAACAGGGTTTTAACATGGTGTATATATCTGTTTGAAAATGCAATACAGAGATGCAGCAAATGGAAATTTATTTTTTTCTCTTGACTTAAATGTGCATAAGAAATGGAAATGATCATATAATGTGCCGCACTAGCCCAAGGAAACATCTTGTGTCACCTTAGCAATCAAGTAGCAACACATTAGGAACACGATATTGACTTTTACTGAGGCAGAAAACACATTTTCTAGTTATTATTTAGCTATCTACATTATGATTCACATGAGGTTATCTCCGAGTGTAAAAACACAGCACATTGATTTGTTTGCAGGCTAAGTTGCATCATTTATGCAGAGACTAAATTCCTGCTCTGGGAAACCTCCAGCATGCCGACTGATGCTTTTCTTTTCTTTCTGCCGTTCTGAGGAGGATGGAAGGATGAATGTTTCTGTCACATGAAGCTGTTTCAGCCGTTATGAAGAATATGGAGACGGGTGATTTTTTTTTTCTTCCCTCCGTCATATAAAGCTGTTTCTTTCAGAGGTTCTGGAGGAGGAGGATGGAGGGATGGGAGGATTAATGTTTCTGTCAGAGGAAGCTACTCTGCAAACAGACAGCAGCGTCTCCGCTGCCTTCAGGCTCATACAAGGATTTTAATATGAGAGCGATGCTGTAACAGAGACGCACAGAGAGAGGATCCAGAAAACTGTTTGTTAATAGGAAAATATGCATGTGCTGCTTCCCGGATCCTCCTCATGCCCTGCACACTCTCTTTGTCTGCATGTAGAGTCATATTCTGATATTAAAAACTGGTACAATACCACTGTTAATCTAAAATCTGTCCCTCCAGTGTTGTGGCCAACGTTAATGAAAGTTACATTCATTCATTCAACATTCATCAGGGGAAGATCTGAAGCATTTCATCATCATGACGACTGAGTTATTCACTATGTTCATGTGTTCTTCACAGCTCCTGCAGTGAAAGCATGAACACTTTTCAATCATTTAATCGTCCTCAATTAATTATCAGCTCTTCAATCACAGCTGCTCTTCAAACTGACAAAATGTTCTTTCTTCAACCCCGTGATATAATGCAGCTATGATTCTATTGCTATTTCTGCCAGTCCATAGTCTGTATATAAGAAACAGACAGTCACCGTGACGTCACCCATTGGTTTGTGGAGTACAGTTCTGAAGCCTCGAGTTTGGAATTTTGGCAGTCGCCATCTTGGTTTTAGTCTGTCGCCATCTTGGTTTTTGCTCGTCACGATCTTGATTTTTAGTCTGTCACCATCTTAGTTTTTGGTCGTCGCCATTTGATTTTTGGTTGTCGCCATTTTGGCTTTTGGCCCTCACCATCTTGGTTCTTGGCTGTCGCCATCTTAGTTTTTGGCTGTGGCCATCTTGGTTTTCGGTAGTCGCCATCTTGGTTTTTGTTCGTCACCATCTTGGTTTTTGGTCGTCGCCATTTGATTTTTGGTTGTCGCCATCTTGGTTTTTGGTCGTCGCCATTTGGGCTTTTGGCCCTCACCATCTTGGTTCTTGGCTGTCGCCATCTTGGTTTTTGGCTGTGGCCATCTTGGTTTTCGGTAGTCGTCATCTTGGTTTTAGGTCGTCGCCATTTGGGCTTTTGGCCCTCACCATCTTGGTTCTTGGCTGTCGCCATCTTGGTTTTTGGCTGTGGCCATCTTGGTTTTCGGTAGTCGCCATCTTGGTTTTAGGTCGTCGCCATCTTGGTTTTAGGTCGTCGCCATTTGGGCTTTTGGCACTCACCATCTTGGTTTTTGGCCGTCGCCATCTTGGTTTTTGGTTGTCACCAAAAAGCTAAGCACAACCGAACGCTGAATAAGACATTTAGGCGAGCAAAAAAAAATTAAAATTAACTTTGATGAACAGGAAACTCACTGTGAAAGGGTTAAAGTTCTAAGACGAAAACACAGAACGCAGCTACGCCCATGAGACACAGCTGAAATGGATGCCTGCATGGAGCTGTGTAGATTAAAATGAGAGTATATCTGTTGTGTGAGACGAGCGAGTGAAAAATACGTCTGATACGTTTGCGGTCTAGACGGGGAGGTTAGACAGCTGAGGTTTGAATTCATTCAATCAAACATCAGTGATCGTTACAGACACACCTGGTGGAGATCTGAACTCTACTGAGGACACATTTCTAGTTTGTTATTGTTTTCTTGCAACTTGATTGATTTTAATTAATGTGCAGATTTAATTTGCCAGTGGGGGATTCTTTATATCAGATCCCTGTGGACTCAGAAGAGCAAAACAGGACGGTTGAGCAGTTTATATAGAAGTTTTGTGCTCAGAAAAATTACAATGAATGCATTTCATTTGGGATTATCCCATGTTAATGCAAGAAATACCTCAGGAGTTCACACAACTGAATTAATACATTTAAATGAAGTAAATTAGGACCAACATAGGTCACAGTGGACACTATGAGGAGGAGTTATTGAATCAACAGTGTGCAGGCTCTCCAGGGTGGAAAAGGCGGTAGAATAAGCGCTATACTTTAGTTTAACCATTAATTAAATTAGTCTGGAGTCTTGTAATGATGCATAGTGCGTGATGTAGGACTCTACTTCAAAACCATCCAGAATATGAGTGTTTGGAAGAGGCTTAATGTCTCTGAGTAATATCGTACAGAGCTGTAAGTGTATGAATTACTCAGTAATTTGCTAATCTCTCATATCTTGGAAACATCAGCTAAGTAGTGTGGGCTGGTGGGAAATGGGAGCACGTCCTGATATCCTGGAAAATCCATTAATCTATTATGTGTGCCGGCTTATCGTGAGCAGGATCGCAGGATCGCAGGATCGCAGGAGGCTGGAGGCCGAAATGCAGAGGACACGTCGTCACTCCATCACAGGGTTAACATATATACAGTATATATGTCCCGACTGAGCACAGGTCGCACATTATGGCTGATTTCCATCAACACTGAGAGCTCCACGGGGGAAATACCGAATACCACTACACGCCAGTAAAAAACAGCTACAGAGTGGAATCGCTACCTGTGTGAAGGAAGAGCGACCATGCGGACGTCTTGCTGAGGTCAAAGTAGGGTTGCACGATTATGGCTAAAATGATAATCATTATTATTTTGATCAATATTGAAATCATGATTATTTATCACGATTAGGGACGAAATATTTTTATTGCAATTTCACATTTAAATAAACAGCTTTCACTTTCGATTTGTGCTTCATTCCAAAAACTCTAAACGCACAATTCAAATGATAAGGAAATTCAAGATTGTATTTATATTTCATTATTTGCTCTGATTGAAAAACAATATTGTCATTAGTAGTCTTAATTATATATCATAAGCTGCTTAGAGCTATAGTTATTATAATTATCTCTATTATCTATTTCATATTGCTGATTAAACATCTTCTTCTAACGACTGGATTTATTCAAGTTTCTCGCCAAAAACTTCATTTTACAAGCTTAAATTTGAACGCATCATGATAACGGTATAGTTCACCATCGCCCAATACTCATTTTACTGAGTATAGCTTGCATGCACCACAATGTGCTCCGTGCTGGGATTACTCTGAGCAGCATCATGGGAAGGAATTACAATATAATAAGTGTCTGATTAAGTTAGTTGTTCCAAGTGTTTTTAATGTTGCTCCTCCACGGCTTATTTTGGACTTGGTTGTGATAAATTACAGCTTTATTTCTTTTACTTGGATGACGTTACTCACTTTGCCGCCGTGTGCCGACGTAAAACCATCATGTCGCGGCTCCATTTGTGTGTGTGACTGGTAAAAAAAATCATATATATAACTGCTGAAAAACGTCCGGCTTCAATCGTCTACTGATTGCCGCTGCATTCGGTCATTCATTTAATTGTGGGAAGCCAAAATCATTAACGTGATTAAAATTTGATTAATTGTGCAGCCTTAATACACAGACAGACAATCAGAAGACAGACTATAGGGAGAACAAGTAGACTGCAGATAAGAAAGGCCCCAACATGGCCAAATGGATGAACAAAATATGTTTCTAAATGTTCACGATGTACTGCCAGAAAAAGTAAAGCGGTCACACCTGTAGAGTCACCTGAAGCAGAACCAGAGTCACAACCTCTGATGAATGTGAAATAATAGAAGCTTATTTTTTTTACTTAAAATGCAAGGAAGACAAAAAAATAGATTAATGTATTCATTACAAAGACTAAAACTCATAAGCCTGACTGATTCCACCCTAATATCACCACCCACTCACCCCCCCACACACACACACACACACAGTGGTGGAGGCTGGTGATGGTTATAAATGACCCAGATATGATTTGTCATTAAAACAGCATTTCACTAAAATTATCTTTCAGTAACAAGGAGGCACAGGCCTAGTGCGTGTGTGTGTGTATGTGTGTGTGTGTGTGTGTGTGTGTGTGTGTGTGTGTGTGTGTGTGTGTGTGTGTGTGTGTGTGTGTGTGTGTGTGTTGGAGAGCTTTGTCTTGAGTCCTTGAGTGTCTGGCAGACGAGATGGATGAGCTGTAATTACACTGATAGAGAGACGATCCGAGGAGGAGAAGAAGAAGAGGATGAGGAGGAGGAGGAGGAGGGGAAACAAGGTCGTATATGTATTTGTCCTTGTACAGGAGCGTCGGACGCGTGCATGTGCATATTTTTCTGTTTTTAAATGTTATGGTTGTTAGAGGGAAGATGGGATATCAGCCGAGTCCAGCACCAGTGGAAGATTTTGACTTTCAAATCAGACTCCTAACGGACCTGATGGACATGATAAACAGCGTAGAACTGAAATATATAGAGCAGCCTTGCTCCCCAGGTCGCAGCTGGATCCGATTCTTAGCTTCAATTATTAATAATTAATCTGTTTTTCAAATCGAGAGGCAAAGACACCGTGTGAGGTGAAAGGGACAGGTTCATTCAGGTGGAAGTAATTTATTTTTGTTTGGCTGCTTATCCGCGCGGTCAGCAGCAGCAGCTGTGGCACAATTAAAGTACTTTAAAACCCTTAGTGCCCAAATGCTGTAATTAGTCATAAATCACACTCGTTTTCGCAGTCAAATCTAAACACTTTTTCATGCCACACATATATTTGGATTCAGTGTGACTTTCACTTTCAGACGATACACTTTTCTCTAATGTCTGCTGCTCATAAACGTCCATAAACCTGATTATAAAATCAGAGAAAAAAGACACGCCTTATAGCTGCAGAACTTGCCTGAGAATAATCATATTTTTAAGTTTTCTTCAGTATCACAGTAATCCAGTGATAGTTGTGTGTACATCCATGAGTACACTGCAAACAGGAGATGCTAATAGATGATTCAGCATACTTTTAATTGATGGTACTTTAAAACCCTTAGTGCCCGATTGCTGCGATTAGTCGTTAATCACACTTGTTTCTGGAGTCATAACTCAGTCAAATCTGAACACATTTTCATGCTACACATATTTTTTGATTCAGTGTGGCTTTCACTTTCAGAGGATGTCATTTTCTCTAGTGTCTACTGCTAATAAATATCCATAAACCTGCTTAGAAAACAGAGAAAAAAGTTGCGCCTTATAACTGCAGAACTTGCCTGAGAATAATCACGTTTTTAAGTTTTCTTCAGTATCAAAGTAATCCAGTGATAGTAGTCTGTATACATCCATGGGTACATTACAAACTGCAACAGGTAATAGATAAATCGGCATACTTTTAATGGTGCCAATTTGCCAATATGTAAACAAATATAAGCTAAAAAAATGTTGGGTCCCCAGCGTAATCCACTGAATCCATGGCAAACATATAGATTCTGATTTTTGTCTGTACAAATTGTACGTTAATGGGAGATTTACCAAGTATTTAATACTCTTATCAACATGGGAGTGGAAAAAAAACATAAATATGAACTTTGGGACATTACTTTTTATATCCCTGGATCAGTGATATTATCCTCTACCAATTCTTATAACAATATTTGCCCTGTGTTGAAAACCTGGAGGCACTGGTTTCCGAATTTCGGTTGAAGGGGGACGCCTAAAAACCTGATCCAAACCACCAAAATGTCCCCATATTCGGGGACAATATAACGTCCACATCAGCTAGGAGAAAAGGAGGTAATGAATCCATGTCGACCTCGGTACAGAAGCAAGTTAATTATCTCTAATCTCAAGATACCAAACTGTTATCTAGAGTTCCCATCTTAATTACCAAGATAACAGATTCTGCTATCTGACTTCATTATATCATCCGGAGACATTAAAACTGCTATCAAGATTTAGAGTCACTCATTATCTAGAGACGGAGAATGGTGTTCATCTGTAGTATTTTAAACCAGCTGTCCTTGTCATTTAATTAAGATATTTTCTGGAGATATAATTCATTGTTTTCATGTGATGACAACATGAATGTGACATTTTTATCAAGATCACAATAGACAATTTATACTTAAACTAAAATGTTATAGTTAACTTAACGTAACTTTCTCACTTTGTATTGAGTCACAGAATAAGATTTAAAGTTATCAGTGATGTTATGTATAGACACGCCTCTGCCTCCACTCTTTAGATTCGGTTTATCACGCCGCCTTTAGATTTATTACCGCTGACAGCTATTCTACTCATCATTGCATCTTGTATGAAAAGGTTGGGTGGTCCTCTCTAATAGTAGGACGTGACAGGCATTGGTTTCTGTTTATTTATAAAGCCCTTAATGGCAACTTGCCATCATATATCACTTCCTTATTAAAACTACTTTTAGTTTGCTGTCACAGGGACCGATATAGGAAATCTGTCCTGCCCGAAGCAATAACCCTACAACTCCTCACCGCCGTCTAACAGACGACTCTCAGCTTTACGCTTTCTGTCTCAACTCGGTTTTGATCCTTCAATTATTATTTTTTATTATTAATTATTTATTTTAAATGCAACAAATTGTATATAGTATGTTATCCTATATTTATATTTTATATTTCATACGTTATATGTAGTAGTTTGGTATATTTATAGTGTATTATTCTTTATATTGTGGATTCTATATACTGTATATTTCTACTGTTGATATGTATATTTACTGTGTATTTACGGTTACTACATTGCCTGGATAACCTGCTGCTGTAACACAATAATTTCACAATTTGGGATCAACTAAGTCTATCTATTTATTTTTGGTGGACTACGGTTTTGGAGCCTCGGGTTTGGCATTCTGGTTGTCACCATCTTGGTTTTTGCAACCAGAAGTGACACGAGAGGGTGAAGCTAAGTACAACCGAATGCTTAATAAAACATTTTTAGGCAACCAAAATGTTATAATTTACGACGAAAACACGGACAACTCCCAGACCGGACAACACCGTGGTAGCAACCTGTCAATCACAAGGTAGCCCCGCCCTAAAGCATCCTCTGCTTTATGGTCTATTTGACTCTAAATGGGACCATAATTTACTAAATGAACATCATGCTGTATTGAAGAAGACTTGAAACTAGCGATTGAGACCATAAACTCATGTTTACAATGTTTACTGAGGTAATAAATCAAGTGAGACGTCGGCTCATTTTCTCAGAGACTTCTATACAATCAGACTTCTTTTAGAAACCAGAGGAAGTTTAAGGCACTTCAGCATTGGTTTCACTTCCCAGACCTGGAGGTTGCTGCCTCTATAGACGTAGACATGTAACATCCCCTGTTACTTCCTGATTCATTATGTCAAATATTACCTGAAGATATTTAGTGTTTTAATTCCGCACATGAGGATTTAATGACAAGAAACACAGTTTAGAAATGTGTCATCATGTCGAAATAACGAGCTTCTGTATTTCCTGTTCCATCCACACAGGTTTCATCACATCACTGTTTTTTCTGTCTCTCAGCCTCGAGACAAACAGGAGTCCCAGAAGAAGAGACAGGGAGCAGAAATGATGAAAGAAGAGGAAGCTCGACGACACAGAAGAAACAATATTTGGTATTTGGTACATACTGAGATCATTATGTAAAGATCGCAGCGTTTTGAAATGTACATAAGAGCACCAGAAATGTTGGGAGCGGTTTACACTTTTTGGAAATCTGTTTGACATTTCGTTGTGTGTGTGTGTGTTGAGACTGACCGTCACGCCGCCGTCGCTCGTCGTCTCTCTGTAGGTGAAGTTGCAGACGGCCCAGGCCAGGTAGTACGTGGACATGCGGGGCGTGCGGGCGAAGCGGTTGGTCAGCCAGCCGTTCTCGTCCGACAGCGAGCTGCTCTCCACGGGCATGTTGGACAGCGAGGTGTACTGCGAGTCGTGGCGGAGGGTGAGGGAGAACGTGGCCTTGTAGATGGGCTCATCGAAGCAGGGGAAAGCCTTCCGGGCGTGGATCGGACTGAACTGGGTCACCGCCAGGTACCTTCGAGAGAGAAACAACAGAACGGTGTTATTGTCAAATTAAAGGAAGACGTTCAGAAGGACTTCAAATGGATGCGATGACAATGAAGATATTTTCAGCGCTGCAAACGATCTTAAAAGTCATTCACTCTTATATACAGCGAACACACTCCAAATGGACGAAAAAGGGTTGTCTAAAAGTAAAGAAGTTGTGATGTTTTATTCAGTTTTACATGTTAAAACGTGTTGCTTTTAAATTTCTCTTTCACTTTTACAATGTACCGACATCTATGAGGCTTATAAGAACTGATAATGCACATTTAATGAGCTGATAACAGGCTTATTGGGTGCATAATCACTACGATTGCTAGAAGGCTTTTTCACTCAAAGGGACTGTATGCAAATTTGCTTTGCCAATGTGTGAACTGATTGTAACCTAACCTAAAAAAATAGACCTTTCGCGACTTTCTGGGTTTCCTCGTTCAGCCTGTAGACTGCTGCGGGACGCTTTTCCAAGAAAATCCATCGGATGTGAAGTCATGTGCGCTCACAAGTGCCTTTAATTTCAGCACCTCTTACAGGGCTAACAGTGTGCAACGGAAGCACAAAAAAAATAAGTTTTATCTGGTGAAGCCCATCAGTGAAACAGGAATGTGACTGATGACGGGGGGAAAACTAGGATCAACATCGGCCGGGCCTTCGATTCATGGAGGGACCTTTGTTTGGGAAGCTAACATTACTGCCAAGCAGGTGAAATATAAAGTGATATTGGGCTTTTAGCTGCTAATGTTGCTAACGTTAATCAACATGATGCCTGTCAAACACGTTCAGTCTTGTGTGTGTTTTGACCAATGCTCGCTCGCGTCAACGTAGTGCGAGCACAAGCAACAGGACGCTGACTGTCGTTGACTTAACAATCACCGATTCTTACATAAAGTCCCTTTAAAGGATACGTCGCTTTTGGGCAGTTGCTGAATTGACTGATGCTGTTGAACCAGACTTTATCATCGTATTTCAGATTGGATCTCAATGTTCTAGGATCCACTTAGATCCATTTAGACCTCTAAAAGTGTCTCAAAATAACGTCCAATTTCCAATATTGCCATAAATCAGTCCTGCTCACTGGTTTGTAACACATCATGAAGAGCGCTGCCTGACAGATCTCTACACTCTCACATTATATATCGTTATATGGACGAACCTCAATTTGCTCCACATTTGGCCCTGAATCCAAATGACGTCATTAAATCCAATGTATTGTTAAACAGAACTGAATGACCCCTGAAGTGACCCGTAATCCAGTTCATCATATTCTCACATTCAGCTTCAACACACCTACTGTAATAAATCCATCCAGGATGAGTGACGCTGTGCTATAAAGCAGGATTTTGTTTCAGTCTTTGAACCTTTCACAGCTATCAGAGGAGACATTTAAGGTGGAATCAGAGTTCGGATGGTTAAAGGATAATCCTCTGAAGTTGAAGTTTCTACAGGAAGACAGTTTCACTTCTTCAGATGTTCTTGTTCAGGATGAAAAAGGAGCTTCCGCGCAGAGACAGAGATAATCCAAAATAAACAGGAGGAAATGTTCTGTTTCCTCCTGATTTCTTTAAGCTCAGTTCAACGTTTTCATATCAGAGCTTTGTTACGTCCGTCTGTCAGTCAGCTGACAGGAACAGGAAGACAAATTAAAAGTGCAGGTTATAATCCCTCTGGAAACTTTCCTCCAGGTGTTTGTGGAGGGAGAGATGAAAGGAGTAAGAGCGGGAGGATGAGGAGGAGGTGGTGAGGAGAAAGCACAGGTGGAGGAAGAGGGGAAGGTGGAAGATGAAAGACGGAGACGAACAAAAGTGAAGGACAAGAAAGATGTGAGCAGGAGGAAGAGGAGGAAAATATCAGAAACCGCCGTGAAGCTCTAAATATTCACAACAGAGGAGGACTACTGGAGGAGGAAGATAAAGAGGAATAATAGAGGCAGAGGAGGAGAACGATGAAGGAGAAACGGAAGAAGACTAAGAGGTGGAGGAGGAGGATGAAAAGGAAGAGGAAGGTGAGAGGGGATCAGAGGAAAAGAAGGAGAAATATAAAAGAGAGGAGGAGGGGAAGTTGATGAAGAGCGAGGAGGAGGAGCAGGATGAAGACTAAGAGAGAGGTGTAGGGGATGAGAGGGGATGTGAGGAAGAGGAGGACATGTGAGAGGAGAGGAAGTAAAGGAGGGAGAGATGAAAGATGAAGAGGAGGTGGACTGAAGGAGGACAATGGATAGTGTAAGATGAAGAATGAGTTAAGACAAGAGAAACTGAAAGGAGGTGTGGAGAGAAAAGAGAGAGCTGGAGAAGAAGAAGCGGGAGGAAGAAGAGAGAGGACTGGAAGTAAAGGAGGAGGAAGAGGAGGAAAGAAGAAGAAGAACATAAGAGGAGAGAGCAAGAGGTGAAATAAAAGGAGACACAAAAAGATGAGAAAGAGGACAAGAGGAGTGAAGGGAATTGACGAGGAGGAGTGAGAAGGAGGAAAGGAGGAGGAAGAGTACTAGATTAATAAAGGGAAGAAAAGAGGTGGAAAAGAAAGAAAAGAGGAGTGAAGAGAGAAAGAACGATGGAGAGGAGAACATGAAGAAAGGACTAAAACGAGGAAGAGGGGGAGAAGTAGGCAAAGATGAAAGGAGAGAAGATGTGTGATGTAAAAGGAAAGGAAGAAAGAGATGAAAGAGAAGAAAGAGTGGAGGTAAAATATGAGGAGGGATGAGATTTAGGAAAAGAAGAGGAGGAGGAAAAAGGAATGGTAGAAAGAAGAAGAGGTGGAAAGAGAGGAAGAGCAGGAGGAGGACAAGGGGTAAAGGAGGAAGGGAGGCATTGTGAGGATGAGGAGAGAGAGAGAACAAGAACAAGAAGAAGAAGAAGAAGAAGAAGAAGAAGGAGTGAAGGCAGGAAGAGCAGAGGAAGGAAAAGAGGAGGAAGAGGAGGAGGAAGGAGTGGAGAAAGATGAGATGGAGAAAGAGTAGAAGTAAGAGGAGGAGAGGAAGGAGAAGAGGAGGAGGAGGAAGGAGTGAAGGAGGAGGGGAGAAAGGAAAAGAAGAGGAAGGAGAGGAGAAAGATGAGATGGAGAAAGAGTAGAGGTAAGAGGAGGAGAGGAAGGAGAAGAGGAGGAGGAAGAAGGAGTGAAGGCCAGAGGAGGAGAGGAGAGAGTGGAGGTAGGAGGAAGAGGAAGGAAAAGAGGAGAAGGAGGAAAGAAAAGAGGAAGGGGGTAAAGAAGGAGTAGAGAGAGGAAGAGGTGACAACAGAGTCAGTGAGAAGAAGAAAGAATCTGAAACAAGGTGTGGAGAGATGATGATAGAGGGAGGAGAGAGGAGAGAGGAGAGGAGAGAGGAGAGAGGAGAGAGGAGAAAGAGGAGAAGAGGGAGGAGGTAGGAGGTGAAAAATGGAGGGAGGAAGAGAGAATAATAAACAGAGGGCGATCAAGGCAGACAGAGAGAGAGAGAGAATAATGGATAGAGCCTGAGAGACGAGATAAAGAGACTATCTATTAGACTGTAACACACACAATACACAATAAACACACACACTATACAAATACACACACACACACACACACAAACAAATACAAACACACACACACACACACACACACACACACACTATATAAGAGCTCAATAAACTCAAATATTAACACACACACATCGTGACATCATGCAGATTGTCAACTGCCAAGGCAACGCTTGTTGTCACAGTAATCCTGATTGACAACCAAGCCAACAGCGTTGCCCCGGACAACCACGACACGTAAACACACACACACACACACACACACATAAACACACACACATCAACACACACACACACTCATGCATGAATTCATGCGGCATCGTGTCGCTTCGTCTCCTGAACGCAAAGAACAGAAAAATGAAAATGACATCATTTCCTGCCGTAATGTTTGCCATTATCTTTGTGTGGAGACACCACAGAAGAAGAGTGCAGGCGCTGAATGACACACACACACACACACACACTTACACTCAGGGAAACACACACCTCATTTAGATTCAGAGATTTTACTGAAGGAGAAACTGTCGACTCAGGTGCTTTTCAGTTAGATGTAGAACTGATACACACGCACACACACGCACACACACACACACACACAGGACACTGATCTCTTTAAGCAACGTCTCAAATTGCAATTCCCTGCTTTCACATAGAGGAGACTGCAGTATGTGTGTGTGTGTGTGTGTGTGTGTGTGTGTGTGTGTGTGTGTGTGTGTGTGTGTGTGTGCGTGTGTGTGTGTGTGTGTAGCTATAGCTTTACACAGGAAGCCGGTGAAGAGGCTGATTCATCATGTTTGGTGTAAAATATATAACAACATGTGACTGATGGCTGAGGAGGTATTGATGGAGGGAGGGAGGAGGAGGTGAGGATGTAGGAGATAAGAGAAGGAAGGAGGAGGAGAGAGAGGAGAGAAGGAGGATGTTCCTGTTCCTCTTCGTGGACCATGACCCCAGAGAACATATATTGCCAAGAAGTGAAAGTTCGTTTCAGCGCCCAGCAGCAGAGCTACGCTTCCGCCATTTTGGACTGAAAGAGACGACCAAACGCCAGTAAATGTGAATACTATTATAACTATTTACTTGATTATTTATTATTATTTGACTGTTTTTTTCATGAGGGTGAGGGTTTCTTGACAATATTTGTCATTGTTTTGTGTTGATAATTGATTTCCAATAATAAATATATACATACATTTGCATAAAGCAGCATATTTGTCCACTCCCATGTTGATAAGAGTATTAAATACTTGACAAATCTCCCTTTAAGGTACATTTTGAACAGATGAAATAAATGTGTGATTGTGAAGTTTTCTTGTAGAGATAAGTTTTAGAGGTCCCCTGTCATACACATGAGGAGATTGAGTGGAAATATTGACCTGTTGGTGATGTCAGATGAAGAGTCGAGGGAACACCACAGTCATTAGGATTCACTCTCAATGTCTCATGAATTTAAAGGCAATCCATCCAATAGCAGCTGAGATATTTCACTCTGGACTGAAGTGGTTGAACGCTGCAATCATGTTAATTTCATTCTCAGGTAAGAGAGTCGCCTCTCAGGTCCTAAATGACATCGTGGGTCCATGAAGACCTCTATTATACAGCTGTTCCTCCTCCTCTGTGCGCTGGAGAACGAATGCATATATTAAGCTGCTTCAGCTGACTGCCATGTTATAAAGCGTCGGCCACTCTGCAGCAGTATCGATCTGAAGCATCTCTGGATGAAACCATGAGAAGCAGAGAGCCAGAGAGTGAACTGGTGATGAAGAGGAGAACCTCCGTTAACCATCCATCTCTCTCATTAACACTCCAGCATCTCAGTGCCTCGTTAGCGGCCTTACTTCTCCTCGTTAGCTGTAATTTCTCTCCTCGTTAAAGAAAACAGCCTCTGTCTAATGAAGAAGTTCCTCTCAGGATGTGAACGGGGAGGAAACGGCTGTTTTTTGGGGTTTCTTTTAGAAGTCGGAGCTCTCGGTGATGTTCTAAAGCTCACAGCTGGAACATTTTATCAACAGGGGGCCGATTTTAATGGCACGAGCTCAACGACCAACTAAAGCTGAAGGTGTTGGACCTGTAATGCGACTCAGCAGCGTCTTCATCGGGATACACTGCAAGAATAAAACATGAGATGCCACTTTAGCTAGAAATAAAGTTGGAAAGACGATGAGCCGCTGTGATCTGAGGTCATGCTGAGTTCTAACTCACTTGGGTTCCCAACCTGAGGGTCCCAACCTCCACTCGAGGTCGTCAAAGCCTGGGTGTAGGGGTGTAAAGATGCATTCGCACAAGAGCAAAGAAAATTTTCGCCCCACTTTACTGGCGCGAGTTGGACCGCCGGTATCGTTTGTGTCTATTCGATCTAGACGCACCGGAGAGGAGGAGGAGCTTGTCTCCATAGATCCATTTCTCTTGCTTTGTACATGTTGTAGAAGTCCCAGATATGTCAGAAAAACATAAACGCCGTCGTGTCTGGGTTCATAACATCACCCGGCGGCGAGCTGTATTCACATACAGTGCCATTGCACTGACTCTATCTAGCAAGCTGCATGTCGCTACTGCAGTATGAACCCAAAATAAACAGATTGTGCTGTGATTTATTTGCAATAAACGGATCAAAATGATGCCGAAATAACTACATAATAATGTTGATTAGTAAAAAGTCTGAATTCATGCTTTGTCAGATCTGTCCGCAAGACAACAAGCAAAAAGCTTTTAAAATGCTTGTTTTCTGAATGGTGTTTGGATGGATCAGTGCCAGGCTATGCAGCTGCTCCATCCACACTCAACATAAAGCCGTCTACGGAGGCCCGCGCCACGGTGTCTCGCACGAGTATAAACAAAACTTAAGGCTTCTGTCTTTTGCGCTATAAAGTAACTGGGAACTGATGTGAAGCTGAACACTCTGGGGTGTAAGAAAATATCTAAAATATCTCACTGTTCTGCATAAAAAAAGTAAACTTTTTAACTCAGATTTTTTGGTGTGCTCTTTATACTATATGACAGATTTTCTAAAATCAGATTTGCAATATATCGCAATATATTGAATTGTTACCCCTGTATCATGATACGTATCGTATCGCCAGATTCTTGCCAATATACAGTCCCTAATACAAACACAATTATCTTTATGATAGTCATGTCAAAAATATATAGTCAGAAACCAGAACTCAGAGTAAAGTTTGAAGAGTTTAAACCTTAAAGATACTTCTGTGAATCTGACTCTGCGTAGAGAAGCACAATAACAACTCTGGTCCAGTTTCCTCCTTTACATCAGCCGAGTATTGACGCGCCTGTTGTGATGTCATGTGATCAGCAGGTCAGCGGAGTCGGTCCTGACACACTGAACCATTACAGACTGGTTTCACTGGGAGACGACAGCAAACCACAACACCACAACATCAAACTCACCCCCCCCCCCCCCTCCCCTCCCAGGATTTAAGCATTTAAGCCCCGCCTGGGGTTCATAGTAACTCTGGATATTAAGCAAATCTCATGTGTGTGTGTGTGTGTGTGTGTGTGTGTGTGTGTGTGTGTGTTAGCATTAGCCACACAGCTGCATGAAGCTAATCCTTAAACTAACAGTGAGCTTTGAACACACACACAAGTCTCAGCTATCTGGACAGCTGACATCTGAACAGCGACGTGTGGATCTGACATTTTAAAGCTCCTTCTACGAATTAAATTAAGATTATTTTTCCTGTGTGTCTTTGCTTTGCTGGTTAGTCATCAGATTAACATATTTACAGTAGACTGGCATCTTTAAGGGGTGTTAGTCATGTGTTTGAAACTGGCTTATTCACATGTATTTATTCTAATATTATGCTCTCACAGCAACACTATCTGTGATTTCTTGCACATGCTCACAGGCCTGAACACTCATGTTGTTATCGAGTGTTTTGAAACACTGGGTTTATCCTCTACGTGACGTTTAAGATATCGGTTGAGTGCACAAAGCGGACTGTAAGCAGGTTTCCTTTGGCTGGACCATTAAACTTTAACTAACAGGTTGTTCTGCTGGTCCATCAGCTGCTGTATTGATCCCATATTGATCCAAACAGCAGCAACCAGTGAATATGGGACCACTACAGACCTGATCGGTGAGGGATTACAGCAAACGTGTGTTTAAAGTGTTCGGTTTTAACTGTGAGACACAAAAATACATTTTATTTACATTCCTTGGTTATTTTTATGTAAAAATATTCTGCTTCTAATAGCTTATTTTATCAACGGTTAATTAAATCTGCTGCAAACACCCGCTGTAATTACTAAACAAGACTGATGTGAATCTGAGGAAGCCGATGAGGAAATCAATGATGCAAGAAATCTACACTAATATTAGGGAAGGAAACATGGAGTCAATGTAAATAAGCAAGTCTCATTTGATGGATCATACAGGCCTGGTTTAAAATTAATTGAGTTTTAGTAATATTGGAGGTCCAACAGAATCTGCTTCGGTCTTGAAGTATCAGACAAAGATTTTTAATCGTAACTTTATCTCACAGTATCATTCTAAGGTCAAGACTTTTGAACAAAAACTATTGTTTTAAAACAAAATAAAACACAAGAGGTTGCATGTTATTAGCAGTGTTGTTGTAAAGACCAACTAAACCGAGATGAAGTTATGACCAAGACCAGAGTGTGTCGAGAACGAGACCAAGACTTTGACGGGTTGAGACTGAGCCATATTAGTGCAAATAAATGACTAAAAAATAAATGCAAAAATACATAAATAAATAAAAACAATGCACAAATAAATTAAAAAAAAAATGCAAGAAGAAATACATTTAAAAAATAATAAAAATGAATAAATAAAAGGGGAAATTAAACAGAAGAGAAAATAAATGAGGGAATTAATACAAAGATAAATATATAAAGAAGCAAATTAAATCAGAAATATCAATTTATGTCACATTTTATCAATTAATTAAGGGCTACATTTATTTTTAATATTATTTTTGCTACATTTAATGACAAATGTATTAATTTATCAAGTCATTTATATATTTTTTCTTTTTTTTTTATTTTTATTTTATCAGGTTGCGTCCTTCATAATCACAGCATGTTTAATGAGTGAATAAAACTTTAAGTGTAACTTAAAAAGTTTGAGCCCGAGAGCGTCCTTATATGGTCCTGACTTCACTCTGTCCAATCACAAGTGAGCTCCTTCTGATTTCATCAATTAACTACGACTTTGTATTTCTACAGTAAGTGGAACAGACGTTGATAAAATGTTCTGTCGCCGCGGTAACACAAAAACACACACACACACACACACACACACAGATGGAGGCCACACAGTCACAAAACTCATGCATGAAATAATAAATGTATCTCCACACAGTCTGTTTCCCATCAGCACCGAGGGGAAGAAATCTGATGTGGAAACAACTCTGCAGCAGAGGCTTATGGGAAATTCATAAGGAGGGAGTGAGTGGTTTGATAAGTGGAACACACACACGCAAACACACGCACACACACACGCAAACACACACACACACACACACACACAAACACACACAGCGGTGTGTTTGAGTTAATCAATGTCGTGGATGTGAAGCTCTGACCTTTTCTCGTCCAACCACCTGCTGCTGCAGGAAAAATGACTGTGTTTCAGTGTGTGTGTGTGTATGTGTGTGTGTGCGTGTGTTTGTGTGTGTGTGTGTGTGTTTGGGCGTGCGTACCGTTTCTCTCTCTGCAGGATGTAGGAGCTCCTGAAGAAGCCCAGCAGCTCGTCCTCGATGGCGGCGTCGAAGCTCACGTTGAGCCGGTAAACTCTCATCGGCTTCATCTCGCGGTGCAGAACGACGACGTACATCTGGTTGGCCGGGTAGGGGAAGTGGCGGTGGACGCGCATGGCTCCGCCGCCGGGCCTGTTGGCGGGACGGCCACCGGCGCCGCCCTCTGCCGTGACGGACACCCTGTCCACCTGGAGGGAGGAAGAGGAGGAGGTAGAATGATGAACTGTCAGATGATGATTTATAGTCTCATTCACTCTTCTTCTTATTTTTATGTTCATTTTTCTGCTGCTATTTTTCGTAGATGTAGCTCGGTAGTCTCCATTCTTAATCTTTTACAAGTTCAATTTACAAAAACAATTTACGAGCTCTGATTATCCACTTGTTTCTGCACAATGAGACGGTTAATAACTATAGCCTTGGGGGAAACAATAGATGGAAAAAGCAAAAAACTGGTGAAAACCAGTTTATATTTCTCTTCTCCTTCTGATATAATCTTCATATATGCTAAACTCAGATTTCCTCTGTTTCATATCATCAAATAAATAAAAAACAGATTTGATTTCAGCTGATTTTCTGTGGAGTTATTGACTCCTGGTTGTGCTATAGGGCAATGTTTTATGAGTGGGTCCATAGTGTAAAGATCGTTCTAATGTTTAATGTGGAAGATAATGCATTCAGTGATGCAAACTGCCCAAAGGAAAAGAAGGAGAAACACACACCTACTTTTAAACATGATGAAAGACTCGGATATCAACAAGTTTTTGGATATGTGCTAATATCCCAATGCTGATTCAACCCGTCTGTCAGGCCTCACGTGTACAGAAATTGCGTCTTGATAATGTAAACTCATTAATACAGTTCAAACACAACCTTGCAGACTGCACACACATTATATAAACAGATATTAGCTGACAACTTAACTGAGAAATGTTGTAGTCAAACAACAGCGACAATCACAACATTTCACTTAGTGTCTCAGCAGGTGTTGAAGGTAGAGAGACGGACGTGTTTTAAATTAAGTACAAAGTAACTCTTTCGCAAGCAAATGCGTATTATTTGTATATTTTATATATTATTTCTGCATTATGTGTCAGTAAATCATCCTCTGTATGTTTATTTCCTCCAGTTTGATGCTCATTGTCAGTTCATTCTACCTTACAATCACCCTTAAAATGTTCTCTGTGCATCACATCATATTAACATCAATACGCTGTAAAGAAAAAGAACCAGAGAAATCTACAGCAGCACCTGCAGACTGATGAAACTAATGAAAACTGGAGGGGAGAAACAGTCATCATTAAGCAGAGACGGAGAGCTGAGGTTTGACCCTCTGAGATGAGCAGCAGTGCATGATGGGAACATGCCCGGCAACAGTGGGAACCATTAGGAACCTCTGGGTCTCTTTGTTGTCACACATCAGCGCTCCTCAGCCAATCAGATGCTGAGTGTGTGTGCGTTTTGTGTGCGCTTGTGTGCGTTTCTTCTTTGATGAATGAAGTGATCGATAGGAACAGAGAGGCTGCTGACACACAGAGGAAACGTCGGGGATTAAAAGGAGGCTTTTCGACGGGGTTTTCTGGCGAGTCAGCGAACGCGGCGCCGCGCTTCGTGATGCCTTCAAGTGCTCCACTCGACCAAAATTGCTTTTTAATTGTGTTTGTTTGTTGATGGCTTTGATTTCGCAGCTCAACTCATCACTGTCAGGACAGTTTAACGGCACACATTGTTCCTGTTTGAAATCTTTTATTAATGTGTTTTGTGATCTGGTCAGTCACCGAGGCGGAACCAATCGCTGCCTCGGGTTCTTCTCAGCACGACTTGTTAAGGATTTGTAGTTCATGTAATAAAACAAAACCACCATAATGATGCTTTCGGCCTTTTTTCTACTTTAGCTTTGTTGAATGTCGAATGCATTTGGTGCTCGTGACATTTCTCTGACTCGGAGAATAAAGCGCTCCTTGCAGGAGTGTTTTTTCTCTGCTCTTTCTACCAGCAGGTTGTATTTTTATCCACATTTGTTTTTTTCTTTTCATAAAGAAAAACTGTCATGCCCGGGTACCTCAGGAGACCTGCCTGGCGCCCAACAACACCTCTTAATTCACAGAGTGCTCACATACAAACACAAAAGGGAGCCGCTGGGTTTTTAATTGGCCTCTGCCCAAATTAGACAGATTCATCCTCTTCTCACATTAGCCGAGATGACCGGGCCTGAAAAAATCATCAGGCGCTTTCTCTGAGGCTTTCTCTCTCTCACCGCGGCGCTCGTCTTGAAGAATTCAGCTGAAACAGCAACTTTGACGGTTAATTAGTCTCGTTAAGGAAATCTCTGAGGCCAAATCTGGGAATAAACATTCTTTGTTAGAGAGTTTCCGACGCAGAGAGCAGATATCAGGATGCAAACAAGGTGCTTTGTTTGGAAAGAAGCATAAGGAAAGTTATCAGACTGTGAACATCCACAGGTAGCAATGCACCTGTCTCTGAAACGGTAGGAGGTATACGTAGCCTAGTTCTCAATCACTGTCATGTACTACAGCTGTAACACCAACACTACAACTACTGAAGAAGTTCAGGGGTTGGGAAGAAACAATAACCAACACCTGAGCGCCTTCTGAAAACTTTTTTCCATGCAAAAAGACACCATCCTGTTTTGCAACATCAGCGCCCAGCAGCCGAGCTACGCTTCCGCCATTTTGGACTGAAAGTGACTACCTGACACCTACAAAGTGCCGTACAAAAGTAAAACAGAATTATTTCTATTCTATTGTCATATTCTGCGGAAATGTCCTGTGTTGAACAATAAAACATTCTAAACATAATTAACGTTTTCAGTCCAAAATGACGGCAGCATCTGATGTAAAAAAAACACAGGAGTTTCGTCGCTTTGCTTCTATACTCTTTGGCGTGATAACTCTCTGCACTTCATACAAAAAAAGTAATATTTATGTGGTAAAGCAAAATAATTTGGATATTTCTGAAACACGTACTTCATCTTGTACACCAACCATACTGTATGAAGTTGAAGAAGTGGACGTAGTCAGCGTGATGTCACCCATTGGTTTGTGGACTACGGTTTTGAAGCCTCGAGTTCGGCATTTTGGTCATCACTATCTAGGTTTTTAGACGTTGCCATCTTGGTTTTTTAGGCGACCAAAATGTTACAATTAATTTTATGAACTGAAAACACACTGTGAAAGGGTTAAAGTTCTAAGACGAGAACACAGACAGCTCCCAGACCGGACAACGCAGACAACTAAATGTGACCATAATTTACTAAATGAACATCATGCTGCAAGCAACGTATCCTCATACAACAGGTCATATGATATCTTACGAAAAGTTATTCCTCTTTTATAATCAGTTTTTCTACGAATGTCCAACAACACGTGTCAATTTCTTCTCGTTACATGCATACAGTATTTTCAAAATAAACTTCCGTCTTCACAGGAAACAACTTGGTTAGGTTTAGGCAAAAAAACGACTTAGTTAACTTTAGGAAAAGATCGTGATTTGGGTTACAATAACTACGGAAGTGGCGTTACTGAAGTACGGAAGTTACATGGCAAATAAATCAACGTTCACCCGACCTCCTCCCTACACGGAATTTGTCGCTCTTTATACTTCCTCGTTCACGATTACGTGGATTACATACAAATTGATTTTGTGGGATATAAATGGATTACAGTGCATTTGTTTCCGTAGGTATAACTACGAACGCTGTATGAGAACAGTCTGATCCGTTTAACCTCAAAAGAATCTAGCATCTAGTACCAACGATAGCCACCGCACGACCTGAGAAAAGCCGCAACGCCACCAAACCAACGCCATTTTGCAGAGATTGGCTGAATATATTTTGTGATCAGGTCATGAAGGAATTGCCGTTTCTATGAATCAAACTGATACGGTTTGCTGACATTGCCGCATCACAGATATCATGAGCGTTCATGTTTACCAAAGATTTCTACAGATTCCTACCCGTACAGGCCACCGTACCTCAAGGCGGTCGGCGTGCAGCACGATGAACCGGGTGGCGTTGATGCACTCCAGCTCGATGCTGACCTCCCCGGAGAAGGTGAAGTTGTCCATGTAGACGGCGAGCCGCAGGTCGTAGTGCCGCGGCCTCAGCGATCCCGGCAGCCTGGAGTTCCTCCACGGCTGGACCGCCTCGTCGTCCCCCCTCTCTCCCGTCCTCTCCCCTCTGCTCCCGTTCAACCTCGCTGACCCTCCGGTGCCCCGCGAGCCCGACTCCCCCGTTGCCCCGTCGTGATTCTGTCCACCGCACTCCTCGAAGCGGACGCTGAGCACCACGGCCACCGCCGTGACGATGATGAGGGTGAGGATGGACAGGGCGAAGCCCAGCACCAGCCGTTTGTGCACCGTGATGTGGCGCTCGGTGGTTCGAGGCCGGACCACCACCGACTCGGCCCACTGGTCCGAGAGGCCGCGGCCATTCCGCATGGCTCCCGGACTGCTGTCGTTTAGTCCCATTTAGATAAAAGTGTCACTCTAATGGTGAAGAAAATGTCCTCAGAAAGGAGTTCTGGTACGGAGAAACACTCATTTATGCTCAGGTCTGATTCCAGCTTGTTTACAGATGATTCAACGTGAAAAATGGTGGTTTGATCGTCTGTCAAACCTCCACTCTGTACTGCTACTTCTGAAAACCTGACCCCTGACCTCGCCGCTCCGCCGCCGGACCGCTCTGAACGTCCTTCAGCTGGGAGGTGGGAAACCAACACCGCGACACGTTTTACATTTCAGGCAACAAAACTGACAAAACAGAAAGGATGAAATGGTCGTGTGCGTTTTGGTTTTGCGGTGAGGGGGGAAAAAAATCAATGCTGCATGGCTCGATTTCAAGTTCTAGAGGAAGAGGAGGAGGAGGAGGAGGAGGTATGCTGTTGAGGATGTGGCTATACAGTGAGCGTATCATCCATAGGCTTTCACTGGAAATCAGCTGGGTAAGCGAAACCACCACAGACAGTGTTACACTGGGAATAAAGCCTTGTTATACTCTGGCAAACAACCTGAAGTGACAGATTATACATTAAAAATCACTTTTAGATGATTTAAATCCTCATTCTGAGCTTCAGAAACGTCACATGGATCGACAAAGACTGAGCTCCTGAACCAAAGGGGAGATTTAAAATCAGCAGGTTATCGTCTCCAGATTGTTATAAAGTTAATTTCTTCTGAGTTAAAGCTCAGAACTGCAATAAAGCATAAATAAACCCCTATCGTACTATTATGGGATTATTATTATGAAACAGTGGGAGATGAAAGTGCTTTACAGAACATTAAGGTCAGTATTAGGAGCCACGGATGCACTATGAGTACGATTAGATGAGGTTACAAATTTTGGAGTCAAATGTTTTGTTATATTTCTTTGTATATTTGCCAAGAAATTTGTCACGACTGGTTAAATATCAGCTCCTTTTGTTGG